>NC_135538.1:58824322-59124322 GCF_045843805.1 Urocitellus parryii | reverse complement strand
TAATATAGAAACATTGATTAAAGTGTACAACTTAGTATTCATCAGGGCATCAGATGTGTACCTCTGATTCTCTCTTTAATGACTAGTCTATTTTAGGTCTTTGCAGGTGATACAAGTTGTAATGTCAAACAATATTTATAATGCAGATTATTATCATTTGAAGTAATAGAAATATATACATATATAACCTAATAGAGATAAAATTGAATACTTTCCTCTAGAAATATAAACTTAATCATTACATTTATTTTTGTCATTGGTTATTAGACAAAGTACCCACTACTCATTCTGATTCAGGCTGAAACCAGCACCAGGAACCAGGAAACATCTGATTATATGTGCAAGGTTTCTAAAAATTGATAGTACAAATTGAATCAGCTACAGAAAGACTCCACAAAATGACAGGAAATGAAGAGCAGAGAAAAAAAGGATTGGAAGATATCAGTTTTTCAAAATAAACAATAGAGATGGATCACAGAGCTTATTCACGTTTTATATGTAGAAAACTGTTTAACAATAAACCAAAAACTTAAAAAGAATGTGAAGAAATAATAATAGAATCTTTTGATTAATTAACATACCCTGTTAAGGAAAATTTTCATTCAATTTAATCACTACAATCTAGATTTGGTCACTGAAGTTCATAAAGGAAGTGTCTAGGCAGACAATTCAAGTCTTTAAAAGGACACTTGTCAGCTGGCCTCATATTCTATATGTACACATTCAGAAAAGTAAGACCTGAGGGAAGTAGCATTGAACTCAAGAGTTTTCCAATCAGCCGAGGTTTCCTTTGTCTATAGTGGAAACACCGATATTTTTAAACAGACAAGGTCTTGTGCACAGCTACTCACATTTCTCCATTTTTCCTCTTATCTTTTTCCCTGGGTACTTTTAATTTAAATAAAAGATTCTAGTCATTGGTAGGGAAGGAAGAAATATTTCTGTCCTTGTGTTATTTCTTTGTTTTTGTCCTTTGTTATTTTCTATCTCTGTGTTTAATCTACATTATAAATCCTCTTCAGTCTCCTATGGATTAAGCAGTTTTGGACAGCAAATCCAGTTTTTATCTTTGACTTCATGCCCTGGTACATCTATCCCCTAAGGTGAAGAACAGGGATTGATTTACAGGATTGTGTGTGGGAAAATAATTGGAGAACAGAGCAACAACTAAACAACTGTTGATCTCAAACAACTGACAAACACACTTCCTTACTGATACATATTTGCATCCTTAATACATCAGTCAAGGTTCTGTCATGATGCAAAATTACACCAGTAATTTGAACAGGGACTATGCAATATAAATGTGTTAAACAGTAAAAAAGGAAATAACTACTAAGAAGGATAAAAATAAATCAATAAGAAGCAAGAATAGCAGACAAGAATACTGTTACTACTTCTCTGGCTGAGCTAGGATACACAAGGGAGAAAAAGATGGGGAGTGACTAAACTCTCCTGAAGCTGGGACTCAGCCCTCCTTGGAGAAGTTATTGCTTTAGCATATTGAATGGGCAAAAGTTAACTGAAGAGCAACTTGCTTTAGGTGGTGAATAGAAAACTGTCTAGTGGAGTGCTAGCTAGACATGTTGGCTGTATGCACTGGAATATTATAAAGACTGACTAAAAGGGTTTGGGGTGGGTGCCATAGTTTATCTTGAGTATAACAGAGTAGAAAAAAAGTGATTTTGGAACTGAGACATGATAAGTTGATAACTGGCAAAACCATAGAAACATTTATATCCAGAAAACAAATAAGAACCTAAAATTGTATCCTTAACTGGGTTTATCATAACCAAACTCAAACTCTACAAACAGCACAAAACTGTGTGAATAATTATTCTAAGGTCATTATAGTTGTGTTGAAAAGCCAAAACTTTGGGTGAAATCTTTTCCTTTTAAAATATGCTAATACCTACTTGTCCCCACTCCACTGTGCCAGGAGGCAGTGCCTTCAAGAACTTAGATTCTGTATTCTTCTGCAAACCCAGTTTCTACTCCCTCTTCTTTCTTTCTTTCTTTTTTTTTTTTTTACATTTTTATGTGTCTCCTAAATTTGTATACCCCACTTAACATGTCAATCTGATTTTTCTATTTTTGATATGTAGTGAGTTGGGATCAGCAGTTCTCTGCATTATTTTAGTGATTGATCCTAGTCTCTCCTTTGGAATGTATAAATATTAATGCTTCAATATGTTCTCAAATAGGCCAAAATAATTTTTTGAGACTACTTTAACGTGACCTTTTTCATTTTCTTCCAAAACTTTTACACAGAAAATTTTCTAAATATTTCTGAGGTAATGTCCACAGTCCCTTCCTCTGGAATTACTGGGGCCGTGTTTGATGCTAATAGTGAAAACAGAAAGGATTTGTTGTTAGTAGATGTAGATGTTGATCTGAAAGAAACTAATTTCTTCACAGTGTTCTATGATCAACATAGGAGTCACACCTCAAAACTGGGTTTAAATGACGAAGGTCCTATCTGTGCTTTACCCTCCCTATACCCTAGATCACTGCCTGGAATAGTTAGTGATTAATTATTATACACTGAATAGAAAATAACAATTTTGTTTATGTCATTTCCTTCTATTATTTACTTTTCCAGTCTTTTTAAATCAGTTTATATAACAGTGCTCATACAATTTTGACACTTTCTGCATTTTCTTACGATGCCACAGGTAAAACAGAGAATTGCCTTGTTTAGTATAGATCAAGAAACTATGTTATTTTTATTGGCATTTATGTGTCTTTCAGTCTTCCTTTTTTAGATTTCAGAGTAACCTGATGTTAAGGATCTGCACTGTAGCCTTTTAAGTTCACTGGTAGCTCATGATATGTTTCATTTTTAAATTTGTTTCTTTTTTTTCCCCATTTGACTGTATGTCTAGGGAGATCTTACTTTTGTTTATTTCATTTTTATTGTTCTTTATAGTTACACATGACAGTAGGATCCATTTTGACATAATTGTAAAAGCATGGAATGTATGTTCTTCTAATCCAGTCCCCAGTACTTCCTCTTCCCAGCCCAACCCCTTCCCCCTGCTCCCTTTCCTCTACTCTACTGATATTTCTGCCATTTACCTAGAGTTATTTTTTAAATTACTTCCTTGTGGATGTATACAATGGAGAGAGTTTCACTAAGTTCATTTTTTTTGTTATAGATCGACACAATATCTTTATTTTATTTATTTTTTAATGTGGTGCTGAGGTTGGAACCCAGTG
The DNA here is from genome assembly GCF_045843805.1 of Urocitellus parryii. Lineage (NCBI taxonomy): Eukaryota > Metazoa > Chordata > Mammalia > Rodentia > Sciuridae > Urocitellus > Urocitellus parryii. The sequence continues at coordinate 59,121,103 of NC_135538.1, read as the reverse complement.
CCTCACATGTGCTAGGCAAGCACTCTACCACTGAGCCACAATCCCAGCCCTCATTTTGTTTTTTAATGGATATCTTTGCCAAACAATAAGCATGATTGTGTTCATATGTCCTCTGTTTTATCTTATTCTTCTTGCTGTAGATTCACGACAATATTTTTTCTTTATAGTTACCATGTTTTTGAATTTGTTCTCAGCTACTTCTGTTTTAGAATCTTGAGAAAAGTTGTTAACTCTATTTTCAGTAAAAGTAAGCTGAGGGTAAGTCTCTTGTTTCATCCCAGCCAAATTTTCTGGTAGAGTTGCCCCAAAGGGTCCCAATAAATGGCTGTTTGGGATTCCAAAGAAGCAGCACCAAAGGCCAGGGTGATCAGCCTAAAGTAGTTAGGAGAGGAATACATAATCGCAGAGTTAGCTGCAATATGGACATGAGAGCCAGCCAGAAAAAGGCATTTCAGCCAGCATGTCCTCAGCCAGTGGAGCAGCGTATGGTTTATGTGAGGGTTTAAAAGGAATTTGACTCAATGCTGGGGCCAGTTTCTCTCAGATTTTTGAGAACCTAGATACCTCTATTAGGCCTGGGAATGTTCTCGGCTCCAGCTTGATTCAAGCCTTCCTGGAAGAAGCTGCACCTTCCTGGGTGGCAAAGCACTCAAGGTACTCTGAATTTTGTTTAGAACAAAAAAGAAACTTGGCCACCTTATAGCTCCTTTTTTTTTTTTTAAGGTATTTTTTTTAAATAGTGCATATTCCTGGCTTACACACACACACACACACACACACACACACACACACACACATATATATATATATATATATATATATATATATATATATAGAGAGAGAGAGAGAGAGAGAGAGAGAGAGAGAGATATGAAGAAATTCAGAGGTTTTCTACCACTGGAATACAACCCCAGTAGTTTTTTTTTTAAATTATTGATGGATCTTTATTTTATTTACTTATTTATATGCAGTGCTGAGAATTAAACCCAGTGCATTCTACCGCCGAGTTACAAATCCAGTCTCCAATCCCAGACTTTAGTTTTATTTTAATTTAATTTTGTTTTATTTTGAGGCAGATTTTCTCTAAATTACCCTCAAATTTGTGATCACCTTCCTCAGAATCCCAATTGCTGAGATTACAGGTATGTGCCACTGTGTCTAGCTTTGGAATATATTAATAGATTCTATTTTTTTAAATACTAATTTGTCATTATTCTTGAAGGACATGTATTTGAATTCAGTTAATCTACTTCTTGCATGAAGTAAATAATACAAAGTTTAAACACTGTTCTCCCAAGTATTATTATACTGAGATTTTGTTCTCATTGATTCCACCGCCCCCTCTCCCCCACATCCTGTATCTAGGAAAAGAGGCAAATAAAAGTTTGCTCCGCTTATATTGATCTATGTTTAAAAATATGTGCAGCAAACAATTGAATATCAACATGGAGATTTGAAGTGAAGCTCATAGTTATGAATTATTAAGCAACTGTTCTGATTAAACTTCACATGATACAATCAGTGGCAATGAGAATTTGCTAATAAATATCTTGACCAATTTATATGCAATCCTCAATAACAAGTGACAATGATCAAGTCATTTTACAATTCTCACAAATTGGGAAGGAATATCATGAGATTTACTGACAGATGATAAATCGGACTAGCCAATTCTAATCAAATCTTCCCAAATTGGGGGCCAACAGTCACACAAAGCTGTTAATTCCTACCCCTGGTGTCTAACTTACACATACTTTCTGAAAGGAAAACATCAGTGTAATATCTTACCAGATACAAAAGTCAGTTTAAGTGAGCAAACATAGTATGTTTGCAGGAGTAAGCTACCTACAGTTTATTCATGTTATTCATGTTATTATTCCATGTTGATGGTCATCTAAAACTTTGGTTTCTTCATATTTGGTCAGCATCATATAGGGCTGGTTCACCAATTGGTTAAGTTAGGTTTTATCTTTTAATTTCCCAAATGATAATTTCAAGATAGTGCTTTTTAAAATTAGCCAGTTCCTCTGATTCCATAGCCTAATGAATTTTTGCCACATGAAATGGAAATATCTCTATACAACTTTCCATTTGCTTTTTAGCAAAATTAGTCCAATTTTGTATCTACACTTGCTATTAACTTTACATTTGTATGGTGCGTATTCTATAATTTAATTTTATCTAAATTTCATATTGGTATAATCTCTATACATTCTGACCAAGTGGGTTTATTATAAGAATGCAAAGGTAGTTTAATATTTTGAAATCAACTAATTTAATACATAATATTAATGAAGCTTAATAGTCATATATCCATAGATATGGAAAAGGCATTTTTCAACATTTTTTTCTACTCAAAAGTCTTAATGAAATAATAATAGATATTTACATTTTTTTCTTTTTTTTCTTTTTGTTATTAGTTGTTCAAAACATTACATAGCTCTTGACATATCATATTTCATACATTTGATTCAAGTGGGTTATAAACTCCCATTTTTACCCCATATACAGTTAGCAGAATCACATTGGTTACACATCCACGTTTTTACACACTGCCATAATAGTGTCTGTTGTATTCTGTTGCCTTTCCTACCCTCTACTATCCCCCTTCTCATCCCCTCCCCTCTCATCTTCTCTCTCTACCTCATCTACTGTAATTCATTTCTCTCCCTTGTTTTTTTCCCTTTTCCCCTCACATCCTCTTATATGTAATTTTGTATAACAATGAGGGTCTCCTTTCATTTCCATGCAATTTCCCTTCTCTTTCCCTTTCCCTCCCACCTCTTGTCCCTGATTAATGTTAATCTTCTTCTCATGCTCTTCCTCCTTGATCTGTTCTTAGTTGCTCTCCTTATATCAAAGAAGACATTTGGCATTTGTTTTTTAGGGATTGGCTAGTTTCACTTAGTATAATCTGCTCTAATGCCATCCATTTCCCTGCAAATGCAATGATTTTGTCATTTTTTAGTGTTGAGTAATACTCTATTGTGTATAAATGCCACATTTTTTATCCATCAATCTATTGAAGGACATCTAGGTTGGTTCCACAGTCTAGCTATTGTGAATTGTGCTGCTATGAACATCTATGTAGCAGTATCCCTATAGTACTCTCTTTTAAGGTCTTTAGGGAATAGTCTGAGAAGGGGAATAGCTGGGTTAAATGGTGGTTCCATTCCCAGCTTTCCCAGGAATCTCCATACTGCTTTCCAAATTGGCCTCACCATTTTGCAGTCCCACCAGCAGTGTACAAGTGTACCCTTTTCCCCACATCCTCGCCAGAACTTGTTGCTGTTTGACTTCATAATGGCTGCCAATCTTACTGGAGTGAGATGGTATCTTAGGGTGGTTTTGATTTGTATTTCTCTGACTGCTAGAGATGGTGAGCATTTTTTCATGTACTTATTGATTGATTGTATGTCCTCCTCTGAGAAGTGTCTGCTCAGGTCCTTGGCCCATTTATTGATTGGGTTATTTGTTTTCTTATTGTTTAATTTTTTGAGTTCTTTGTATACTCTGGATATTAGGGTTCTATCTGAAGTGTGAGGAGTAAAAATTTGTTCCCAGGATGTAGGCTCCCTATTTACCTCTCTTATTGTTTCTCTTGCTGAGGAAAAATCTTTTTAGTTTGACTATGTCCCATTTGTTGATTCTTGTTATTAACTCTTGTGCTATGGGTGTCCTATTAAGGAATTTTAGCCCGATCCCACAGAATGTAGATTGGAGCCAACTTTTTCTTCTATCAGACGCAGAGTCTCTGTTTTGATATCAAGCTCCTTGATCCATTTTGAGTTAACTTTTGTGCATGGTGAGAGAAAGGGATTCAGATTCATTTTGTTGCATATGGATTTCCAGTTCTCCCAGCACATTTGTTAAAGATGCTATCCTTTCTCCATTGCATGCTTTTGGCACCTTTGTCTAATATAAGGTAGTTGTAATTTTGTGGATTGTTCTCTATGTCCTCTGTTCTGTACCATTGGTCTACCTGCCTGTTTTGGTACCAGTACCATGCTGTTTTTGTTACTATTGCTCTGTAGTATAGTTTGAAGTCTGGTATCACTATACCACCAGTTTCACTCTTCCTGTTTAGAATTGCTTTTGCTATTCTGGGTCTTTTATTTTTCCAGATGAATTTCATGATTGCCTTTTCTATTTCTGCGAAGAATGCCATTGAGATTTTGATTGGCATTGCATTAAACCTATAGAGTACTTTTGGTAATATGGCCATTTTAATGATATTAGTTCTGCCTATCCATGAACAAGGTATATCTTTCAACCTTCTAAGGTCTTCTTCTATTTCTCTCTTTAGGGTTCTGTAGTTTTTGTTGTATAGTTTTCACCTCTTTTGTTAGGTTGATTCCCAAGTATTTTATTTAATTTTTTTTTTGAGGATATTGTGAATGAGGTGGTTGTTCTCATTACCATTTCAGAGGATTTGTCACTGATATACAGGAATGCCTTTGATTTATGCGTGTTGATTTTATATCCTGCCACTTTGCTGAATTCATTTTCTAGCTCTAGAAGTTTCTTGGTAGAACTTTTTGGGTCTTCATCCGCAAATAGTGATAATGTAAGTTCTTCTTTTCCTATCTTATGCCTTTAATTTTTTTCATCTGTCTAATTGCTCAGGCCAGTGTTTCCAGAACTTTGTTGAACAGAAGTGGTGAGAGAGGACATCCCTGTCTTGTTCCAGGTTTTAGAGGGAATGCCTTCAATTTTTCTCTGTTCAGAATGATGCTAGCCTGAGGTTCAGCATAGATAGCTTTTACAATATTGAGGTATGTTCCTGTTACCCCTTGTTTTAATAGTGTTTTGGACATAAAGGGATGCAATGAAATTGAAACAAAAGAAACAATTGAAAAAATTGACAAAACTAAAAGTTGGTTCTTTGAAAAAATAAATAAGATCAACAGACCCTTAGCCATTCTAATGAAGAGGAGAGAGAACTCAAATTACCAGCATATGGGATGAAAAAGGCAATATCACAACACACACTACAGAAATACAGAAGATAATTAGAAATTATTTTGAATCCTTATACTCCAATAAAATAGAAAATAGTGAAGGCATCGATAAATTTCTTAAGTCATATCATCTGCTCAGATTGAGTCAGGAGGATATTCACAACTTAAACAGACCGATATCAATTGAGGAAATAGAAGAAGCCATCAAAAGACTATCAACTAAGAAAAGCCCAGGACCGGATGGGTTTACAGCAGAGTTTTACAAAACCTTTAAAGAAGAACTAATACCAATACTTTTCAAGCTATTTCAGGAAATAGAAAAAGAGGGAGTACTTCCAAATTCATTCTACGAGGCCAACATCACCCTGATTCCTAAACCAGATAAAGACACTTCAAAGAAAGAAAACTACAGACCAATATCTCTAATGAACATAGATGCAAAAATCCTCAATAAAATTCTGGTAAATCAGATACAGAAACATATCAAAAAGATCGTGCATCATGATCAAGTAGGATTCATCCCTGGGATGCAAGACTGGTTCAATATACAAAAATCAATAAATGTTATTCACCACATCAATAGACTTAAAGATAAGAACCATATGATCATCTCGATAGATGCAAAAAAAGATATTTACATCTTTAATGTACATGTATAAATATAGGTAATAAATATTTGAATATATATATATAAATATTATAAATAATATATATTTATTATGTACTACATATAATGAAATATGTAAATTTTGGTATAAAACCACCATTTCAATTAATCTGTAAATGATAAAGTTAGAACTAAGACAAGGATGTTCTTTAGCTTCATAATTACTGAATGTTATTTGGACATAGTGGTCATTTTTTACACTCACTGTTACACACACAGAGACACTCATATTAGGTGTATAATAATTTGAAATGAAAAGGTTAGAAGATATAACTACGTGTGGGTAAAACAAAAGAGTGAGGGAGAAAACCACTACCCAAATTAAGAAAAGTAAAAATAAGTTATAAAATTGTTATATTAAGCACAGTAACTTCTCTAAGAATAATGACAATTTGTTTAGAAATAACAAAAGAGAAGAGAAAGAAAACCTTTAAGTGCAAAGTTAGTGAAAAATGGGGAAAATTTATACAACGCCCACAATAAAATGATCTTAGAAGACTCAAAAAGAAACTTGAATGTTGCAAAAACATCTTATATTTCTGAATAAAGAAACTTAATGTTGTGAAGATGATATTCTATTTTTTTATAAATTAAATATTGTTTCAATAAAAATTTAATTAGATTTTTTGCCAGAGCTATATCAGTAGATTACAATGCTTAAGTGGAAAAAATTTGATGGATAATGAAGGAATTCATAAAAAGAGACTCAATGAAATTGGGGAAGATTGATATTAAAGTTTCTGTGGTTAAAACAACATTATATTGACTCATCACTAGACATCAAAACCAATAAAACACTAACAGATACAGAAAGTGACCAGTGCTGTTCTGACAGACAATAAATGATAATTAATTTTCAAATGAATAATGAAAAGTTGCTATTCTAGAAAGTAGTGTTGAGATGGCAAGACACAACAACAAATAAAATTAGATTCCTTTTTTTCACAGTGTTCCAGGGTACTTTTTTTTTTAATACCTTTATTTTGTTTTATTTTCTTTTTATGTGGTGTTGAGGACCCAGGACCTGTGGCATGATAGGCAAGGGCTCTACCACTGAGCCACAACCCCAGCCCCAGGGTACATTTAAATGAATACAATATTTAAGTGTTAAAATCCAAAAGTGTGAAAGTAGTTAAAATATCTGGGGGTGGGGCTGGGGATGTGGCTCAAGCGGTAGCGCGCTCGCCTGGCATGCGTGCGGCCCGGGTTCAATCCTCAGCACCACATACCAACAAAGATGTTGTGTCCGCCGAGAACTAAAAAATAAATATTTAAAAAAAATTCTCTCTCTCTATCTCTCTCCCCCCTCTCACTCTCTCTTTAAAAAAAAAAAAAAATATCTGGGGGTGATATCTCTGTTCCAATTACTGAGGAAAAGCCTTAATTTCAGCCCCAGCCTTCAAATGTGTGAGCAAAAGTTGCCCATATTGTGAATTAGTAACAAGTTGTCCCTACTCTGCCCTTTCAAGTTTTTGACAGACAGATTATTCCATAAATACAATAAAGGATTTTTTACTCTATTAAGTTTTGGGGAAATTTGTCATATTGATTAATTTGGTACCTGGTTGTGGGAGATGCTCTAAGAAAAATTCAAATCATGGAAGTGACTTCAGGATCAGGCAGTGAGGTAAGAACTGGAAGGACCATGAAGACACTATTAATGAAAACCTTATGGTCCTGGAAAAGACTGTTGGTTAGGGCTCGAAGTAAAGTAAGAAAAATGATGTGAAAAGCTGAAAGAAGGGGACACCCATTAGGAGGTAAAAAGTCGGCAGGACTGTCATTCCTCTTAATATGAAAGATGGGAAATGTTTCTAATGAACAATATTATTTCACAATGCAAACATTAACACATTTTTTAAAAGAAAACAATTTTTTGATGAAAGATGAAAATTCACCTGAAACCTTTTCATAAAATATCATTATTGCTTTTAATAAAGTAAAAAAGTCTCAAATTAAAAAACAACAACAACAATTAAAATAGGCTTAGGATGATTCTCCATTTTTAGCATAAGTAAGTTGCATATGTATAGAAATGTAGATTTTTAAATTTGTATATGCATATAGTCTATGTGAGCTTAAAAGTGAATATATCAATTTAAAACCATTTCATATTTTATAATGAAGTACAATAAACATTTCTTCTTTCACAAGGTATAAAACATGGTTGTAGATATCATCTCATAGTTACTTTAATATGGAATGTAATTGTCATTCATACCCAATTATCATCCTCTTCCAGGATCAGGGCAGTACTGTACTTCTTGTCTTTGCATTTAATAGTTGTACATTATTTGCAAAGTTGGTTATTTAATTGTCAGTATCATCTCTCTTTGTATGTTTTAGCACAGTTATTCAAGAGAGTGGCTCTTTCATTAGTCTTGCTTGATGAGTGACTGCAATGCAAAAAGTTCTACTATCAACCCAGAATAGATTATATAGAGCAAAATATGGAATAAAATACTTAAAAATGGAATAAAAGATGCCTTTTAAATGTAATGCATTAAGATTTTGGGATTATTTGTATTGGAAGCATGACATACTCTTGAACAAATTATTGGAGATAGTAGACAAAGACCAATGCAGTTATTATACACTTAATATAATATGACTGGGTACTTTTAATATAAATTTAAGTAAGAATTATTAAACTAGAAAAGAAAAAAAATAATAGTCCTAAATGTCTATTTGCAGAAAGAGTTGTGTAAGTAGTGGAGGTAGAATGACTTTCCCATATGTGCACACACACATGCATATATACATCTACTTATGTCTATTTTAATTTTATACATAATTAAAAAATATGTAATTTTTGTTTATGTGTATCACATTATATAATTGACAATGGTATATATACTTGCATATTACAATTATATAAGATATATGTAATTGTAGAGAAACACATTTAATTATAATTGTCAATGAAAGAAGATATAAATTTAATTTTAAAAACACCAAAATTAGCAGAAAGGAAAAAAAAATTAGAAACATCCAATACAACAAGATATATAAATTATTATCATAAATTTACTGAGGTGAATGAAATAATAGCAATAAAAGAGTCTTATAAAATAAAAGGACTATAAAGATTAAATTGTAAATTAAATAATAAAAAAGCAGGATAAAATTAAGGGTGAATAACAAAAATTAGATTTTTATGATAAGACTAATTAAAAATAAGTGTCATCAAATAAGCATGCATAAGAAATATGAAGACTCAATAAACTGTGCTAATCCATGCCAAAAAAATGAAAAATATAGAACATATTTAATTTTTAACAAAATATTGTTCTAATTCAAGAAGTATAAAATTTAAAAGTGAAAGCTTTCTGCCAAATTTTATAAAATTAAGGGCAGAGTACATTTAGTTGATTTAAATTAATTGTGAAGATAGAAAACAAAAATGAGAAAAGTTGTCAAAATATATTTAGAATACTTTATGAACATAAAAATGATAAAATTGTAAAACAATACTATTGGTTTTTCTTTGTGTAATAATCAAAACATAATGAGCAATAAAAAAAATACAGATTTCTAATTGAATACAGTAATGTTAAAATAAACCAAGTACTAGAAATTAAATTCAGTAGCATGTTCACATTCTTAACACATTGAACATATTATACATTGGGAGCAAAGAAGTAGGTTCATTGTCAGATTGTCAGATACCTATGTAAGTAATCTACCATATCAATAAATTAAAATACTAAATTCATGTTTATTTTATAATTAACAGATACTGAAATACATTTAAATTTAGTAGCAATTCTAAATTTGCATAGAAATCTTAAATACATAATAAATAAAAGATATTTAAAATGATATGTATAATTATCCCCATCTTCCAAAAAAGAAAAAATATATATACAATATGAAACATATAGGAAGGTATTCTATATTTTGCCAAAATAACTATTTGACTTGGAATATATAAAATTCACAAAAATCTCTATTTTTGATTCTTATTCCTTAAAAAATATCTTTAGTTATTTTTTTTATCAGTTCTTAAAGTTTTATTTTGTTGCTTGACAACTGTTAAGGATGATTTGAAAGAGAATGGTTTGAGGGTCTCTTGATCTGACTTTATGTAGATATTATAATTCATACTTAATTTAATATTCAGTTTCTTTTTGGATACTGACTTTTTATGCTCTTTAAGAACCATGTTAAAGAATAACTAGGCTGTACACATTTAGCGCTGAATCATAGTCACCTTTTCTGTCAACATGAAAAAATTATAACATTGCCTGTTTATGTAAAATTAGAAATCCATTTTTCAAAATATCTTGGGTTTCCAGTCATTTTCCTCTTCTCTTTTTTAATAAGATCAAATACAAGTTTTGAAAACTTATCTTTTAAGATGATTCTGACAAGAGAGTTATAGAATGAGAGCAAAAAAAATATAACAAAATAATACTGATAAAACTTAATATAAGCATATTTTCTTAAAATGAGAGTAAATTGATGACGTCAGTAAATGTATGTGAAGTTAGTATTTTAGTGAAACATGTAAAATAAAATGTTGAAAGAGCTTTGAAATCATCAAATCTTAAAGAATCCTGTGTATAAATTACTGTTACATATAATTATATATATATATATACATATATACACACACACGCACACACACATATATATGTGTGTGTGCGTGTGTGTGTTTGTGTGTTTGTGTGTGTGTGTAACAACTGTGTACATAAAATAAAATTTTGTATATATATACTGAGATATTTATAAATACATAGTATGTCTTTCATTCTGAAGTCAGGCCATCCTTGGATATCTTCTAACCTGGACATAGGTCATTAATGTTTTAATTGTTAAATAATTAGGACTCGACTCTGCTAAATATTTACCAAAAATTATTAACAAAGTAACAGCTGGAATTTGAACCTGAAAGTGTGTACAGTTGATCCTCTCACTTATTGATGATGGACACTTTAGATAATAAAGTATCTGAGTTGAAATGGGTTTTGGAAAACAGATAAGTCACATGAGTTACCCACAATATTTTATTGCTGAAATTTTCAAAGTGTGTGACTTAATACATTTGTGTACATTGTGAATATGTAAGAAGAATATAATATTGAGACATGCATAAACAAGAGGGCTTTTTACTTCCTATAAAACTAATATTTGTTACTCATATTTCAAGGCATTCTTTTTCAAATTGCTCCTAAAATAACACATATAAACTTCTTACCATTGTAGTATATTTATTCACAGCATACATAGAAAATTTTCTATATTGTTTTAAAAAATCATTTGATATACTATGTGTATATGCAAGGTAGGTGGCACTAACAAAATAAATCACAACAGTAAATTAATCTTTTGTACCATGCTGTCATGGTTCTGAAATTGTTTCCACTTACATTCCTATTCATTCCTTCTTTACATTGCTTTTTCTTTTTTCTTTGTTTGGTACTGGGGACTGAACCCAAGGGTGCTTAATCACTGAGCCACATTCCCAGCCTTATTATATTTTATTCAGAGACAGGGTGTCTCAAAGTTGCTTAGGGTCTTTTCTAAATTGCTGAGGCTGGCTTTGAATATAATGTCCTCCTGCTTCAGCCTACTGAGTTGCTGGGATAACAGGTGTGCACTACCATGCCTGGCTTTACACATCCTTTGTGTGTGTGTGTGTGTGTGTGTATGTTTCATTGATTTTATTTGTTTTTTAAATACACAACAGCAGAAGGCATCACAATTCTTATTACACATATAGAACAATTTTTCATATCTCTGTTTGTATATAAAGTATGTTCACACTAATTCATGTCGTCATACATGTACTTTGGATAATGATGTCCATCACATTCCTCCATCATTGCTAACCCGCTGCTAACTTCTCCTCCCACCCCTCTGACCTATCTAGAGTTTGTCAATTCCTCCCATGCTCCCTCTCACTACCCAACTATGAGTCAGTCACCTTATATAAGAGAAAACATTTGCCGTTTATTTTTGGGGGGATTGGCTAACTTCACTTAGCATTATCTTCTTCAACTGCATCCATTTACCTGCAAATGCCAGGATTTTATTCTATTTTATTGCTGAGCAATATTCCATTGTGTATATATGCCACATTTTTAATTCATTCATCTACTGAAGGACATTTAGGTTGGTTCCACAATTTAGCTACTGTGAATTGTGCTACTATACAGTTTTTTAAAAAAAACTTTGCATAAGAATCACCTCAAGAAATTATTAAAATATATATCACAATTTTGTAACACTGGGGTAGAGCATTAGATTTTGCAATTTTAAAACTTTGTAGGTGCTGATGATTCTGCTGGTGTTTGAACTATGCTTAGTAGCTAAGTGCTAAGGCATTATCCTGTCTTGGCACACTTTGGTTCCGGAATCCCTATGGATGTCAGAGTCCTCAGATACTCAAGTCCCTTATATAAAATCAAATAATATCTTCAGGTAACTTATGCACATGCCCTTGTGTATTTTAAATCATCTCTAGATTTTATATAATACCTAATAAAATGAAAGTACTACATAAGCAGTATTTACGGTACATTCTTTAGGGGATAGTAACAACAACAACAACAACAACAACAAAAGGCTATTTGGCACAAATACAGCTTGTTCAAAGATTTTTAGACCAGTAATCCATTAAATCTGCAGATACAAATGCTCAACTGTAATCTGAAAATATTTTCAGAGAAATTGAAATCTCTTCCAACTAAACTCTAATTGTACATAATTGCACTATTGAAAAAATAAGCTAAAATAATCCGAATAAAAAAATATGAAGAAGTATTAGTACTAGTAGTTTTTCCTTCTAAATCTGATTCAAGATATATTCTTATATTTTTAATAGGCTATAAATATACTTTAAAAGGAGACATTCTAAATGAAACTATTTTTCTGCTTGAGTACTAATTTTATTATCTTTGTGATGTTCTAATTAATATTTAGATACATACAAAGAGAGTTAATCATATGAGAATAACTTGAGATAATTATGTAAGATTATGCTATGTCACTCCTAAATTTATATGTTAAAGTCCTAAAGTTCAGCATCTCAAAATTCGACTACATTTGTGAATAGTCTTTTTAAAAAAAGTAATTAAGGTAGAATGAGGTCATTAAGCCAATATGACTAATGTTCTTATGAGAAGAGGAAATTTGGACCCAGATAAGGTACACACAAGGAAGAAAGATCAAATGAGGTGACCATCGTCAAGCCAAGGAATCAGAAGAAACCATGCCAGTCAATATGTTTAAGTCTGTGGTATTCTGTATCGCAGCCACAGAAAGCTAAAACAGGCTTCTTTTGAAATTTATATGTAAATGTTTCAAGATTTGATTGTGTCAAAGCATCCATAAGATTATACCTAGATAGATATTGTGTGTTTCTTGTTATGTTGAATGCAATATAGAGTTGAGCCTTACATATAAAATTAAAAATCAAAATTTTTGAAAGGTGGAATTAATGTGTAGGTGTGTGTATTTGGATATAAAAACACACTTCACAATTTTATCTTCAGGTTTGCACTGTTATCATCTGTTTCCTGAGGGTAATAATAACCAGATATATATTTTCTTTTGATCAAGAGAAATAGAATTTTATATGAATATAAAACATGTTTCACAGTGCCTAAAATAATGAAGTAATTAAATAGAATCTATTATTATAACAACTATTCCCCTTGAACTGTACTGATTTTGGTCATAATTAAATGTTAACTGCTAAAAAGCCCTATTTGTCTTTAGGATATTCCTTGCTACAAAAACTCTTTACCACACTAAGTTGGTTTATTTGCCTTTATAGATATTCTATCCTCCCATTTCTTTAAATTTTTACAAACAGGATTATACATTATGGTAGTTTAAATCATTTTGAATAGGGAAGACTGAATATGAAAAATGAAAATTAAAAATAAATATAAAGAGCAGTAGGTACATTCTTTTCAGTTCCTTTCAATATAAAAACTTATAAATAATATTGGTAGAAATAAGATAGTCATTGGGGCTGGAATTGTGACTAAATGGTAGAGAGCTCGGCGAGCATGTGTGAGGCCCTGGGTTTGATCCTCAGCACAACATAAAAATAAATAAAACAAAATAAAGGTATTGTGTCCAATTACTTCTAAAATATAAATATTAAAAAAGAAGATAGTCATAAACCAGTCTATTTGTATTAGTATATGAGACAGTAAAATAAAAGGAGAAATATTAATAATTGTAGTGCATTGTAAGAGAAAGAAAATTATAATAATGTAAATATCTCTCTGGTAAAATAAATTTAAAGAATCTCATTGTACCAGTTCTTTAGATTTATATATAAAAGTTAATATTCTCCAGTAAAATTTTGAATTATTAAATGACATTTTCCTTCATTGCATGAAAATGTTATATCTCTAGTATAACTTCTTTATCAAGAGTCTCACTATAGTTTATTAGTTTCCAAGATATTTATCGTACTGAGTTTTGAATCTCAAGAATAATGTTACTGCTTTAAACTACACTGTGAATTAATGTTAGCAGATTCTATCATTTAGTAAAATTGCATATGTGGCATTACTAAAGATTCATCTCTACACATTCATTTGTAAATAAGTGTTTGTGATTAAAAGGAATAAAGTTGAAATCATTTAATCTAGTTAGTTTTACCTGCAATGTAATATTATATAATTGTGCAAACACATGAAGCAGACTTAAGTGAGTAATTTCATATTCGGAGAGTGGCACAGCAGCCATTTTGAATGAGACCTTATTTAATACCTTTAATTACAGTTTAACTATAAGCTTGAAAGTCATTTTTAAATGGTTAGTCTTATATATTCATATGCTCTTATAATACATTCCAAAAATTCAAATTCATTCTTGATTGAAGTCACAACATAAAGTTTAAATGTTATCTCATGGACACTAATTTCCTTCTCCATAACTAGTTGTGTGGGTCTACATTTCAATTCTAAAGTCTTTTCCTTTCTACTGTAATATATCTTGAAAGATTTAAATCACACATTCAAAAAATAATTGCCATTTTAAATTGAACTCAGAGCAGAACAAACCAATTACTGTAGCTGCATCCGTGTAAAGCATTTTAGTCTCCCACCAGCTGTAGGAGTGAGCGTATTTCCTCTATCACAATTATTATCACATTACTGCTGCATTTGTATTCACCTCCTCAAGTAGACTAAAAAGCTTCTGAGGGGATGAAAATCCTTGAAGTTCATATTGGATTTTAATGGTCTTATTTGGCATAATTTAAAATATGAGAAATCTATGGTTAAACTAATTTCTATTTCTCCTCAAAATCCTTGGCTATATTCTGATAGTAGAAATAGTAAAACTCAACACACACACTTCATGGCACTATCATATACAGATATATGCATATATGTGTAACTAGAAGGATTCAAATGCACATGATTAAAACTAGTGCTGAAGTATCTTAAGACAATGATATTTTATAACATCTAATGGTGACAAGTAACAGATAATTTAATGTTTTGTTACTATTTTAAATACATTTCACTTATTAACTATAATATACCTACAGTGAAATGTACTTTGACTTAAATGTATATTTTGATTCATTTTGATAAATGAATACTATTTGGTAACCACAAATGCAATCAACATACAGAATATTTTTGTCAATTTCCCCCAAATATAGAATATATCCATCATTCCTTTGCTTCATTGCAAAATACCTCTTCCATAATTATAGAATATACTATTGAACATTTTAGTGTTTAGGTCTTGATTATATTTTTTTTATCAGAACATATCTAATGGCTTTTTCAAGTAGCATGTCATCTGCATTTCCCTATGTAACATAATCCCCTGCTATGTCTTTTAGCATCAAGCAAAGTGTCTAGTGTCTTCAATTCGATTTACTTTACATTATGCCATCTGCCAGAGCAACTCTGGCATTTCTGTTTTGCTCAGCATTGACCATCACTTTCTCTGGGCTTCTAAGATAGAGCCATTCTAGTGAGGAGTTCATCTCATTTCTAGGGCTTCTTGCCAGAATGTTTAATTCCATGTAATGAGAAGTACCCCACGTAGATGTCTTTGTCTATACATGCTTATATTCTAACTCAATCTTCTCTCAAACTAATAGCCACAAAAATTTAACCTCAAGATATTCTTCTGGTGTCTGTCACAAAATACAGTCAATTCTGTATAGCTCTTTTAGTGTAGACTCTTTCTCAATATGGTCTTCTGTATTTTCTGAAGCAGAATGTCTAAGCAATGCATTCACAAGTTTATAATAAAATAATTTATGTTTAAATTAAAATTTTGTGCTCTTTATCTTATCAAGTGCTTCCCAAACCATACCGACTTCATCCCATAACATCTTTGTCAACACCTGATCAGGGAGGTGGATTTGCAGTCTTGAACATCCACTTTATTCCATTAATATTTCCTGAAAATAGAAAAATCTAGACTTGATTCTGGAAAATGAATAAGATTATAAATAAATTCAGAGAACATAAAGAACATTCCACATAAGGAGAAAGGGAAAAAATGATGGCATTAGCAAGCTGACCCTGTGAGCTAATACTGAGGGTGAGAGGCCAACAACCAGAAAACTGAAGAGAATTTTTGAGCCAGATTTCATGTGACCCAAAGTAACAAATAACATAAAAGAAAGATGATAAAATGCAAGTGTCGTTCTGGGAAGACATGCCTGATGGCTCTGCAAAGAATAATAGTTTCCAAGGTAGTAGATTGCCTCTGTAAGGTAAGGGAGCTAAAGAAGAAAAGATAGAATTGAGAAGCATCAACAGATTAATTCACAAAGAAATTTACCAATCATTAAATTTTTATTGACTTAGTTTAATCCATATTTTATTCATATTTTTAATATATATGTATATATATATATATATATTTTAACCTAATGACTTTTTTCTATTCTAGGATACCAGCTAGTGCATAATATCACATTTAGATATCATATCTTCTTACTAATAGTTTTATCAGTTTAACAGATAAAATTGTTCATATTTATTTTGTACAATATAATGTTTTCAAATATATATCTTTATCTATATATATTTATATATGGTGTAATGACCTAAAGTTTTAACCTCATGTAGGTAATAATTCTTTTGCTCACAACAATTTACATCTTTTCTTCCACATTTTTCAAGTATACAGTATCATATTTACTTAATTGCCATGTTGCATAACAGATTATTCTAACTACTTTCTTTCAACTGAAGCTTTATATCCTTGGATTAACATCTCTCCAAACACTACTCTACTTTACCCCTAGCTCCTAGTAATTATTAAGTTCCTTCCCACTTCTATGAGGTCAACATTTTAGATTTTATATAATCAGAGGTAGCTCAAACATTTTTCACAGTGTGCACTCTGAGAATAAAAAATCAGTGTTGTATTAGTAAGCCATTAATAGCTGTTTCCTTGGAAATGAAAGAAAAAAAAACAAAGAAACAAAATAAATTGAATTATTATATTTGCCTATATATATATAGTCCAAATACATTATTGATGATTTCAGTTCATCCATATACTCACAAAATTCTTCAATTTAAAAAATTTGACTCTCAAGATCTGACTGAAAGAAAAAAAAAGTTCTATTAACAAGGCTACTAAGATATAAAAATAATATCTAAATTCCCTCAAATGTTCCTAACTTAAAGTGAGAAAAAAGGAAAAAAAAAACTATGAATGGTTTGTAATCTGAGGATGATTTCTAGGGGTATTCTTATCAAGGTTCAAATATATAGTTTCTACTCCACTTGAAAATAAAGGAAACTTAGAAGGCTACATAAAAAATAATTTCAGAAATAAAATGGATTACGTATTGAACACAACATATCTGATAAAACCATGAAGACATTTTAAAGTGTTTATGTAAGAAAATAAACAAAATTGGAGAGAAATAAAAGCTCATGATCAATACAAAAATAGCTAAAATATTCTGTAATTTTTAAATAGTTATAACACTTAAGGAAAAGGAATATATATTTGTGATATTGGAGTTACAAAAACTTGGTATGTTTTAAAATTTCCAAACAAACGAATATTTTCCTTACAAATTACTGCTTCCATTTACAATTTTGAAATTGTTTTTTCCTCTATATGAATGAAATTAACAATGCAAAATGCTTTGCTTCATTTATCACTGGCGGGTTAATCATCTGGAACATGAAAGTTCCACTATATAACCTTAAAATTCTTATTTTGCACAGTTACTTGCATTACTTTTAAATGCATTTTCCATGCAAAAATGAATCATTTAATTATCAAATTTATAGGAGAATCTCTTGTATTTTGATGACTTCTTATAATTTTTTGACTGATTTGTAGATAACTAAGAATCTAAAAAGTAAATAGTATTTTCAAATGATGAAAATGTAAAACAAAAAGGTGCTTTGTTTAATATGCAGTTAAATTAAAGCATATTATGAGTTTTATGTTTAACAGTCTTGCTAATTATATCCAATGACTTTTTCTCTATATACATCCTCACATTTTTTGGTTGTATGTAAATTAGTCTGGTAAACATATGACCTTTGATTATTTTCCAAATGCATGACAGAAGGTGTAGCTGCAAACTAACATCATACAAAAATAAATAACCTGCACCACGTTTGTTGGGTATGCTAGCTTCCATCAGCAAAACTCTCAGAGATTTTAGATTTCTTGCTATGGATTTAGATTTTAGATTTCAATTTAAATTATTTTATTCCTCAAAGGATTTATTGGACTCTAGCAATTAAGTATCTGCAAGTAATTAAAGAGCACAACTTGATACTTTAAAATGAAAAGAGCTTATCTTTTAAAATGTGTGCTGCTATGGTTTGGATATAATTTGTGCGCCCCTCAAAGGTTCATATGTAAAGGCATAGCCCCCAGGGTGCACTTTTAAGAAATGTGGCCTAGTGAGAATCATTTGATATGTGGTCAAATCTCTAGTATGACAAAGAAAAATAAAGATTTAAAAACTAATAACTTTAAAATTGTGGAACTTTAAAAATCATGATTAATATACTTGATATCATATGAGATACTTCCTTCATGCTCCTAATACACTAATTAGTTTTGTCACAACAGTAAGTGGAATAGTGAACATAATCAAATATTTTATAATCATTGATTTTTATACAAGTATTATTGCGATAATCCAACAAATAAATACACAGGAAAATATGTTAAAAAGTGATATGAGTATACTATATATCTGTGTTATAAGCCATCAATTTTTAATCAAACCATGGAGACTATTCCAAGGTCACAAATATGTATTCTATTTCCTTAAGTGGTATGACTATTTAAAAATTATAGAATATTGTAGCTATATTTTTTTGTATTGATCATGGACTTTTATTTTTTTTCCAATTCTGTTTATTTTCTTACATAAACATTTTAAAATGGCTTCTTGATTTTATCAGAAATGTTGTGTTCAATAATTAATCCATTTTCTTTCTGAAGTTTTTTTTTTTTTTAAAGAGAGAGTGAGACAGGAGAGAGAGAGAGAGAGAGAGAGAGAGAGAATTTTTAATATTTATTTTTTAGTTCTCGGCGGACACAACATCTTTGTTGGTATGTGGTGCTGAGGATCGAACCCGGGCCGCACGCATGCCAGACGAGCGCGCTACCGCTGAGCCACATCTCCAGCCCCTGAAGTTATTTTTTATGTAGTCTTCCAAGTTTCTTTTAAAATGATTTTTATTAGTGCATTATAGTTATATGTAATATTGGGATTCATTTGATATAATCATACAAGCATGGAACATCATTTTTTTCCACTTCACTACCCAGTACTTCCCATTTAACTCCCCTCCTATCTATCTCCATTTGTTTCCTTTCCTCTACTCCATTGGTCTTTTTCTTCTATCTATTTATATTTTCTTTTAAATTAGTGCTTTATAAATACACATGAAGATGAAATTCACTGGTATAATCATATGTGTACATAGAACAATTTGGTCAATTTTATTCTATTGTTCCTCTTCTTTTCTGTCCTTCCTTACTCTCCCTGAATCCCCTACCGCTGATCCACTGATTTCCTTTCTGTTTTCATGGGATTTGTCCTTTCTTCACCTTTTAATTATTTTCATATTTGGATCTAGCCTCTGCATATACGAGAAAACATTGCATGTTGATTTGGTTAATAGGTTTTTTCGGTCTGAAGAGCCTTTATTTAGTTTATTTCTGCATGACTTACCTAAGGGTGAGAGAGTTGTATTATTATTGTATAGCACTATATTTGATTCTATTGATTCAATGTTATTGTATTGTGCTCTATTTGACTATTGAAAAGTGGTTGTTTATGTACATAGATGGACAATTGTTTGAGGCATAAATATTTACAATCATTGTATCTTATTGTTGGATGATTCTCTTACTCATGATGAAGCGACTTTCTTTGTTTCTTCTGATTATCTTTGGCATGAAGTCTACTGTGACTGATATGAGGGTGGCTACCCCTGCTTGATTTTCATCTCTATTTGCATGGTACATCTTTTTCCATCTTGTCACCTGTAACCTGTGAATGTCTTTGTCTGTAAGATGCATCATTTGTAAAAAAACATAAATCTAAGCCTTGTTTTTTAATTCTTTCTGTCAAATTACATCTTCTGATTGTTGAATGTAAAGCATTTATTATTAGATAGAGATGTTTATTTCTTGTCATTTTGATTTATTTCTAGTACTTAATTTAGACTTGATTCTCCTTTGATTATTCTTCTATTGACATTCATCTCTTTGTTGATTTTCATTTTCATTTTTTCTTTATTTATATAAAATATTTAACTGACTATGTTTTGTAGAACAGGCTTAGTGACTATAAACTCTTAGTTTCTGCTTATCATGGAAGGATTTTTATTTCATCTTGATTCTGAAGGCTTGTTTTCCTGGACATCATAAGCTTGGTTGGCATCCATTTTATTTCATTGTGTATCACGTTATTCAAAGCTTTCCTGGCTTTTAGAGTCTAGGGTGAGAAATCTGTTGAAATCCAAAATTGGCTTACCTCTAAATGGGACTTGTCAGTTTTATCTTGCTCTTTATAATTTTCTCTCCCTATTCTGCATATTAGATATTTTCATTATAATATGTTTTGGAAAGGATTTTTTAAAAAAGTCTTTCCTATTTGATATTCTAAATGCATCTTATATTTATATTTCCATCACATTCCTAAAAATTGTAAAATTCTGATATTGTTTTATTGAAAAGTTTGTGCATTCCTTTAGTTTGTATTGCTGTGCTTTCATGTAAGCTAATGATTCTTAGATGTTGTCTCTTAAAATTATTTCAGATCTCTTGATTTTTCTGATAATGGTCTCATACCTTTAAAGTCACTTTTATTTTCAGAATTATATACTTTGTCTTCAATGCCTGAGAATCCATCTTCAAACTGGCCCAATCTATTGATAATGCTATCAATATATTTTTTTAGTTGTCAATGGACCTTATTTATATGTGGTGCTGAGAATCAAATCCAGTGCCTCACATATGCTAGGCAAGAGTTCTACCACTGAGCTACAACCTCAGTCCTATTAACTGATTTTTAAATTTCATTTATTGTCTTTAATTATTAAGATTCTCTTTGGCTCTTTTTCAGAATCATCATGGTTTTTTTTTGAAATGATTTTTCACTTATTATATTTTCTAAGTTTATTCCTTACATAATCTTTAAAATTTTTAGTGTGGATGCTCTAAATTCTTTTTCTGACATTTCTTCTACTGTGGTGTCAATGGGATCAATTATTGAAATGCTATTGGCTGTTTGAGGTGGTTGTTTCCTAGTATTTTCATTTTGCTTGTTTTTCTTTACCACTTCTGGGATGATTATCACTTCTACATTCATGAAGGGACTAGGTAGTGAGGATTTTTCTCTTAAGTTCCCTGACCTGGCCAATATACAGCTATTGACATTCTTACTCAACAGGTCTTCTACTGTTTGCATTATCAGTACCACTTTCAGAGGACACACTAAACTCTATTAACTACACTGACTTAAGAACAAGGTCATGTAATAATCAACCTTAGAAAATATAAAACTTGTTGAAAATGTTCTTCACAGTTCCTCTTATCTGGGTAAAAAATTGTAGAAATGTTCTGGAATAGGTTGAGAAGTTAATTATTACAGGTATTCAAATTAGTATTACATTGTATAGAGGCCTAAAAGGTAAGGAGAGAAAAATGGGGGGGGAGATAAAGAAATGATTCTATACTGTCATGTGTAACTAATTAAAACAAATAAAAAGAGGAAAAAACAGAAATACAACCAAAAGTGTTGCAGGCACAATATTGAATACTAGGGGAACAACTATAGTTTCAAAATAAAAAATAATATATGTAAGATAAAAATTGATATTAGAGCTACTTATAATGGTTTATGCCAAGGTGAAAAAATTTCTTATTAAGTCTTCCTGGTTGTTATTTCATCAGGATTTAGGATTTTCAGAAGATGCTCACCACTCTTCAGCATTACTCCTATTATTTTGGGTATGGAAGTAGTGAATGTACAAGCTAAACTCTAATATAATTCTAGGAGGCCTCCTTCAATTTTTGGTGTGTATTATGTAGCTTTCTGTTGGGTCAGAGGACATGGTCCCTAATTTTTTGTGACATAGCAGCCCAGTTATTTCATATGAGGGCGTGTAGTCTTCTGTAGCCTTTTGAAGGAAAGCTCTGTGTATCCAGTACTATTAAACTTGGTGTGAACTATCCTGTGTATATGATATAGTGGTTTAAGAGATACGGTGGTCTGTTTTGATGTGGCACTAGGCAGCCCATGGGGGTGGCATGGCAGGGCTGCTACCCTCTTTGGAGT
This sequence comes from Urocitellus parryii, assembly GCF_045843805.1. Classification (NCBI taxonomy): domain Eukaryota; kingdom Metazoa; phylum Chordata; class Mammalia; order Rodentia; family Sciuridae; genus Urocitellus; species Urocitellus parryii. The sequence goes on along the minus strand of NC_135538.1, from coordinate 59,098,695 downwards.
GCACAGTTCATAGTCAGTGGACTTGTTGAGCAAACTGGAGTGTGGCTTTGTCTTTAGGATGGTCTTTTGTAAGGCCCATTGTGGAATTATGTAGCTAGGTAATGCATGAGGATCTCTACTGGCTGCTGGGGATTATCCTCTGGAATTGCTTTCTGTAGGTTCATGCATCTGAATGCAAATTTGACTGGAACTCACACATATTACTTCTCCTAGAAGTAGCTTGGGCACAGGAGCTACTTCTCTGATTGCTATGGATCTGAAGTGCCAGTAGGTTCTTGCTCATCAGCCTAGGAAACTGAGCCCGCATGCTTGGAGTTGCTATGCTGTATCTTCTGGTTGTTTCTGTTGGGTGTGGGGGCATAGGACGCAGTACTCAGAGCTGTTACACTGACTGTTGCAGGACACTGTGTGCCTGCTCCTTTCTACAGGGATTTTTTTAAAGTGCCACAGGGCTTGGTGGTTGTATACAAGGGTGGGGCCTGAGATTTTGGCTGTCTGTGGGTCATCTATGGTGCAGAAGCCTCCAACCTGGCTGCTGTAGATCAGTGGGGTACTGTCCCCATGACCAAGATAGAGAGTTAGTTGGCCCACCTACATGAACTCCAACTGCCCACAAGTGTAAATTTTAGGCATTCACTTCTCATGGAACCATTTTTGCTTGGACCAATGAGCACTGTTATCTAAGTACTTAGTGGTGGTCTGCAACTATGGGGCCTATAGGAACAGATCTTTGTGAGTCATCTAAGGCACAAAAACCTTTACTATAGCTGGTGCTGCACTATAGTTTTACTCATCACTGTCATGGGGATAGGATATCAGTTGGCTCACCTTTGCCTGAGCTCCGATGGATACTGTGTAGAGTATTGGGTTGGGGCCACCAGTCCCTGGAAGTGATTAGCTCTTGGGTCAGCTCCTCCTCTCTCCCCTAGTCTGTTGTGAGGAAAAAGGGGTTTCAACTATTTTCAGCCAGCAGTGATCTCTGTACAATTTCCAGATGTGTTATTGGGACAACCAATTTCAGAGGCATTCCCTCTAGTTTTATTTGTTATTATTGGAAGGTGGGGAGAAGCCGTATTGATTTAATTTCTTCTAGGCAGGCTGGCTAGCACTGAACTCTATGAAATTGCTGCCATGTCCTATAGTTTTCAGTCCATAATGTAAGTTGAACTGCTTGATCTCCTTCACTGTCTTTGCTGCTCCTCTCTCATTTTAACTTGTTCTGCTTTTCTTTTGAACTGTGTTAGAGAATTAAGTTCATGGATTTTTCCTCCCCTCTCTCTTTTTCTCTTTGTTATCCCTCCGCCTAACCCGACCTTGGTCAGGTTCAGAATCAAGGAATGCTGTCTTCATTTTCTATTCTATACACAAACTCCAAGTCCCTCCAAGCCTCAAACTGTCCAATATTTAGTTATAGAGTGTTAGTCGGTCACCATCCCCCCTCCCAGGGTCACTGATGTTTTACTTCTTCCTTTCTGGACTGTAGAAGGCTTGAGGGTTGCTGACTAGATCTGCTTCACCATCTTCTTTTCTCTCTTTTGAGTTTCTAATGTTATTTGAGATGATTGCTTTGTGGTTCTGTCATGCATCTGCCACTAGAGATTTATTTAAATATTATGTACAAACATGAATGTATATGTAATTCTATATGTTTATATAAGTACGTGTAGGTTAGAACCATAGTTTTTGGCATTTTCTCAGAACTCCTTTGTAGTATATTAATATATTATACTGCTGTAGTGTCCTATATCTCCAAAAATGTACTCATTGGACCTTTTTGCAAATAGCTGTGTTGTAGGTTTTTCCCCCATTTATACTATTGTGTTGTTGCTGTTGATGGTGTTACAAAAGGATATTATTTTTAAATTTATTTCAGTGAAACAAAAATGAACAAGTTTAATCACTCTGTCTTGAAGAAGATCCCTGTTTATTTTATTAAAAATCCTCCAATTCCTTTTGAAATAAGTACTGTCTAAAGTAATAACAGAATATTACTTAATTATAGATGTAACTGAGAGCGTGTAAATGGAAGCAATAAGGTCATTAGCACCTTTGTTCAAACTGTTAAATTTCATTCCTTTTCAATGATAGTGAAGGAAAGAAATGTCTGAATCTGTCATGACAGGGTTGAAGCTGTCAACAACAAGGTTTAATAAGCACCTCCGTCTCATTGGTATATTATGCACTGCTGAAATAACACATTGGGTAATGGTGACTGCATGGGGCCCTTACTCAGCTCTGCTCTCTCAGTCCTTCACTGTGTGTCAGCTGCTGACAACCATAGGTTCAGTGCAGTAGGTATAAGAGAGGCATGTCCACTTCTGCCAATAAGAATATTAGAAGGTTGGGCTGGGGCTGTAGCTCAGTGGCAGAGCACTTGTCTTGCATTTGTGAGGTACTGGGCTCGATCCTTAGAACCTCATAAAAAAATAAACAAAATAAAGACATGCTGTATATCTACAACTACAAAAAGTTTTTTTTTTTTTTAAAAAAAGAATAACAAGAGGTAATAAAAATAGTAGCAGTAGCTGGAGGAAATTGATGATGCATTGCAAAAATTCAGGCATATTTTATGCAGCGAATCTATTCTATGCTCTTTTAAAATCATTCTGAGTGTGTTTTTAAAAATAATTTAAAACAAATTTTCAATTTAAGTTATTTAATTTTTGTTATTTATTATTAAACATTTTGTTTTAAACTTTAAATTCACAAGCATTTGCAAAGAATAATACATGAGACACTCAGTTTCCCCCAATGTGCTATACTGAAAAACTGCTATATAATATCAGATAAGGCATTAACATTCATATAATTAAGTGTACAGAACATTTTTAAGTATTTTACATTTTGAACTTTGCATTCACAATGAGAGATGTAGCAAATATTGGTAAAGTTTTAAAATCTCCTAATTTACCAGTAATTTGGAAAACAAATATTATCAAAATGATACCTATTCCTGATTGCTAATTCTTTTTTAGACATAGCAAAGTTAAGAGCATTATTCCTTATTTAAAATTTATCAATGCTTTAATGTCCAAGTAAAACAATCCACAGAGATCCAGAGTTCCAGACCTTGTTTTGCTTCAAGTGTCAGGAAAGGGTGGGGAAAGTTGATCATGGCCTTCAAGTTGTTCACAAAATAGTGGAGACTTGGAGAAGTCATGAAACACGTGCCAATATATTGTTTTCAATTGTATAGTACAATCATAAAGAAAAAGGTGTTTAATATGGTCCAATTAGACATAGTTATTTCAAATAACAAGATGACAAATTTTGACTGATACAGATGAAAATTGTAATAGTTCCTATGGTAGAGGCTGCCTCAGGAGACAGTTCACTGTCACTGTCAGGTTTCAGATAGACTATTACCACTTGGTGGGGATCTAATAGAAGATATCCAATTATCATAAGGGCACATTACTAAAAGTAGTACTGTAAAAGAGCCTACAAACCCTGAGACTTTATGAAATCTATTCTTAGCTTTGCTTGAGTATTCTGTCTAATTTCTGAAACCTTTGGCTTCTAAAATTTTCAGTTATCTTTAAGTATTACTAGATGATTATTACAGCAAAGGTTTAAAGTATCACTTTAACACTTTCCTTTCATTTTGAGAATATTATTTTATCTATCTACTCCATTTATTTTATGATAAAAATGTGATACAGAATGCTTTTTATCTGGACAGAAAATAAAAAATATGGAAAAAGATGATAATGTTGTTTTAATCTTAGTTTACACTATATAAATTGAAATAAATTGAAAAAGTTATTTTAAGAATTGACATTATACTTTCTCCCTTTAAATGTTTAACTCTTTAGAAAATTTGAGCACAAAAAGAATATTTAAAAAGCACTCACCTGGAATTAACGTAACCAGGCTGAAAGTACTTTGAAAGGAGTGGATCACTTCTACTTAATTAGAAATATTTCTAAGAGGAATGATGGAACAAGCCTGTAAAGTATAGTTTGATGTTATTCAACATCAGATGTACACTGATGTTAAGAAACACCAAGTTGGCTGCTTTGTAGATTGGGAAAGTTTTAGAATTCATGAAGCATTTCTAGAGATATGTGTAAAAGAATTCACATTTGATCCAGATGTATGATTACTTAGGTAAAATGGCTTTGTTTTCTTTCCTCTTCCCTTTGATTTCTTCTTTGACCAATTCAGTGTTCAGAAATACATTGTTTAATTTCCATGTTTGTTTAAAATTTTCTAGTTTTTCTTCTGTGATTGATTTCTAGTTTCATTCCTTATGCGTAAAATTATATTTGGACTGCTAGTTTAAAGCCAGGCTTGGTGACTTAGTGAGAACCTGTCTCAAAATCAAAAATTAAAATAAAGGGCTAAGGGTATATCTCAATAGTAAATTACCCCTGGGTTCAACCTCTGGCAGTATATAAAAAAATACACACACACATATGCACATACATACTACACACACATGTGTATATGCACACACACATACACACACGACACACATGCATACATATGTGCACATGTGTGTATCAACATATGTATATGTGTGTCTACCTATGCAGTATAATTTCAATTTTCTTACATTTCATGATTGTTTTATGAGCTAACGTGATTTGTTTTGTGTTATGTACTGTGTTGACTTGAGAAAAAAGAGTTCTGGTACTGTTGGGTAGATGCTCTCTATATCTATTAGGTTTATTTGGTCTACAATGTTGTTCTAGTTCACTGTTTTCTTATGGATTTATGGTGTAGGTAATTGAGCCACTGTTAAAACTGAGATGTTATAATAGTAACACTGTATCCCTGTCATTTCTAGTTCTAGTTGTCAATATTGACTTTATATATTTAAGTGTTTGATGTTTGATGCATATAATTATAATTGTTATATGCTCTTGATTCTTTCATCATTATATAGTGTCCTTCTTTGTTCTTGTATCATTTTTTTAACTAAAAACTTTTTATAATACAAGTAAAGCCACTCTTTCTTTTCTTTGGTTATCATTAATATAACATTTCATTTTTTTCATTCCTTCACTTTTATTTTAAATATATCTTTAAATCTGAAGTCTTAGAGACAGCATATATGTGATTCTTGCTTTTTCTATCCATTCAAATATTCTATGTCTTCTGATTGGAAAATGAATCAATTTACATTTAGTTACTCATAGTGAGAAACATCTTTCGCCATTTAAAAAATCATTTTCTTTCTGCCTAATAGCAGTTTGTTCCTCTTGCTGCCTTCCTTTGTACTATAGATTTTTTTGGTAGTAATATGATTTAATTTCCTTTATTTATTTTTTGTATGTCTTCTTGTTATGGTTTAGATGTGAGGTGTCTCCGAGAAGCTCATGTGTGAGACAATGCAAGAAGGTTTAGAAGAGAAAAGATTGGGTTATGCGAGCCTTAACCCAATCAGTGAATTAATGCCCTGACAGAATTAACTGAATGGTAACTGAAGGCAGGTAGGGTGTGGCTGGAAGAGGTGGGTCATTGAGGGCTTGCCTTGGGGGTATATATTTTGTATTTGGTTAATTGTGTGTATCTCTTTCTCTCTGCTTTTAGATCATTACCTGAGCTTCTCTTATCCACCAGAATCTTCTCCAATAATGTTGAGCCTCACCTTGAGCCCTGAGGAATGGAGCCAACTGTCTATGGTCTGAGACCTCTGTAATTGTGAGCCCCCAAATAAACTTTTCCTCCCCTACAATTGTTCTGGTCAGGGTCTTTTAGTCACAGCAACAAAAAGGCTGACTAAAACACTTCTATGGATTTTTTTTTTTTTTTACAGTTAGCATGATGCTTAAATGAAACACATTTATAACACTTTATTTTAAGCTCATAAAAAATTCAATCACATACAAAAACTCCATACTTTTTCTGCCCACCTACAGTTCATGTATTAATGTTACAATTTACACAACTTGATACTGTATATTCTTACACAAATTTTTGTAGTTATCATTATTTTTAGTTTTTCTTTTAACATTTGCAATAAAACAAAAGTGACTTATATATCACCATACAGTATCATCTGCATTTGACTATATATTTACTTTTACCAGCAACTTTTATAGTTTCATGTCTTTGTGTTTTTCTTCTTAAGGAAGTATAAATTTCATAAAATGGCAATAGCAATTTACTACTTACATGCTTTTAGAAATATGGTTAAAAGATTCATGTGAAATGACTGGGACCAATGACACAAATATCAGTAGTATATAACAATGTAGTGAATGGGAAACATAAGAGCCATCAATTGGCCTTATACTTTAATTTCATCATTAGCACTTTAATGGATATTATATTATGAGTCAATTTTAATAAATAATTTGCCATTACAAATGAAATGTCTTGAATGTTAACTGAAGAAATTTCAAATTTATCCACATTACACTTAAAGGAGTAAATAGAATTTAACTTAACCCTTGTATAGTTGATCTCATTCTTTTCCTCAACCCCTCCCTCAGAATATAGAGAATTATAGTATCAAACACTTATACCCACATATACATGGGCACGCAGAGGCAAACACATCTTTTGCAAGTACAGTTATAGTTGAATTTGATCTACTCAGAATTCCAAGTAATTTTTGGTATCAGTTTATGCAACCCAAACTGTTCATTATATTTTGGTATTTCAGATCTCAATCCCACCCCTATTTTGTTTCCAACATGGTATTTGTACACAAAAGTATGCATAATCATGTTTTGTATACTGATGTTCAGAGAAGAAATCAGGGAGAACCTGTTCTTAGGCACCCTGAAGGTGCAGTAATGGCTGCTATAATCTGTGTTCTGGTTTGTCAGAGAAATCACTTTATTCTACATTGGCACTTGCTAGCATTTTATATTCTGAAGTCTGATCCAGGTTATCTGCCCTATAGATACAGTTCAGTTTCTCTTCTACTTCAGTGAAATCATTGGGAAGTTTTCCTAAAAGCACCCTCAGATCTCACACATCTCTTTGCACAGTGCATGAGAACTTCCATGTATCATTTGTGTGACATAGGGGTAAACAGAGACCCTTAGGCCTTTCTTCTGGCTCACCATGTCTCAAAACTCAGTTCCCTCTCATGGGTAGTGAAATTGTGTATGTCTATCATCCCACAACATCTCAACAGAAATGTAATAACAACTCATTTGCCTTCAGCTTTACCTTCAGTCTCTTGAACATGGCTCAGAGACTCCCTGGATTGTTGCCTTGCACAAAAAAAAAAAAAAAAAAAAAAAAAAGAGAGAGAGAAAAGGTTGTAGGATGTTTTCTCTCTGCATTCTTGAAAATCCTCACCTTTTTTTCCACAGTGTTATGGGGTGGCAAGAGTCTGCTTTCTCCATCATGATGGAAAAGAGACATTTTTTCTTTTCCTTTTTCCTAATGACAACACTAATTTATATCCTATTCTGCCTTTCTGAAAAAAATATCCATTATGTCTCTCCTATATCTGCTAAAAGAGAAACTGGATTATTAAATAATGAACATAAACTAAAAGAAATTTCAGAAAGGTAAAACTTACTAAATAACTTTTATTAGGGCTTTGGCTAATGCCTATTTTTCTTTGTTATTTTCAAACAAATTTAGTGATGGGCTATGGTACTAAATTCCTATATCCAAGCTACTCAGGAGTCTGAGGCAAGAAGATAGCAAGTTTAAGGTTAACTTTGCCAATTTAGTGAGACCCTGTCTCAAAATAAAAATTAAAAACTGGTCTGGGAATGTAACTCAGTGGTAGAGCTCTCCTGAGTTTAATCCCCAGTAAGAAAAGAGAATAGTAAATATTGGGAGAAATTAAACATTATAAATTTGAATTTGTATTTCCTTGATTGTGATACATAAATATATTTAGTCTATATTGGTGTAGTTGGAAATAAGATTTGCTTAAGATGAAAGTGCATATGTATGTTTGTACACATGCATTTGTGTGAATTCTATGTGTATACCACATGTATACATGTATAAAATATGCATATGCAATGCATATGTAATCTATCTAAATATATACTTGCATAATGTGTAGATAATACATTCAGTATTCATATGCATACATAGACAGGGCATTCTCTTACATTCTTCTTATTTTCATTCTTGTGTGTTGGAAATAGGCTGCTATGAGATTTGAAGTAAAAATCTCAAACTGAACAAGGACAGGAGAATAAGAGACAAAAATCTCTTTTTTGTCTCTGATCTAAACATGATCACTTCTTTTCAAATTTGTTCCACCAGATTGTAGGATGTAACAAAAGGAGGTTGGAATCTGATCACTATCCCAAATGTGATATATATCTTAAAAGTGCTTATTTTAAAGGATACTATAAATAATTTTATGACCAAGGAATATATCTTGCACTTATCTTTGCATTTATGCTTCAGTTTTAAGAGGAAACTTTTCAATGAATAAAATAGATGATATTAGTTTTATATAGTTGTTTTAGGTCCTTACCATTTGTACCCACAGTGATCTATACTGGAAAAATAGGTTTCCTCACGTTTTCCAAAGCCTTGGAATACTTTTTAGAATCACTAATGTTTTCCTTTTAGGAAAAAATCTTCTGATTTAGCTCTAAAAACAATTGTAAAAATTAAAAACCTTCTTAGTTTTTTATTTTGCTATGAATTCTGTATGGTTAAATTCTTTGCTGTTTTTAATTTTTATCACTTCTGAAAAAAGTCAATTAAGATGAAAGTGAATTGTACTCTTAGAAGTGGGCATGGATATATTGCTTGCAAATCATGTGCCAATGGAATAAAAGAAGAATCAGAACCCCCCATACACCATTGAAAACGTGTTTATTAATGGCTTCTGAGAATGATAGCTCTTTGTACCTGATAAAGTTATTTGATTAAGAAGCCAACTGTGTTTGAAAATTGTCACTACAGTCAAGGCTGAATGAATGAGACATATGTCTCATCTCACCACTTGCACTTCATGGTTTGCAATTTTATTGTTTCTTCACTTGAAATACAACCTGGTATTTAACCATGAGATCCTTACTATTCCCTGTGGTATAATTAAGGTTGTCTCATCACTTCTACTCTAACCCCTATTTTTTAAGGATTTTAAACTACAGTATTAAAATTTGGAAATAGGCACTCACTGTTTAAATTATAACTGTATTTTTTTCCAATTAAAATTTAAGAAATAATTTCATAGACTCCTGGATTACTTAAGTGTAAGAAGGTATTTTCATGACTTTTAAAATGACGTTTGGAGATTTGATTAACATTTTAGCACAGCAACACATGTATAAATAGCCGATACCTTATGGAAGATTAATAAATAGTGAATACATAATTATTGTATGAATTCCTGAATTCAGCATTCCCTTGTAGTGTAGATGCTTCTTCACCCTACCTCTCTGCACCAGCATGATGCACTCACCCAGGCTTGAGGCGAGCTGTTTACACTGGTAGCTCTGCCATCTTCCTGAAAAATAGCTCTCACAGTGCTGCCTGTTGTGCTAGGAAAACATTACCCTCTCTAACAAAGAAGTGAAAAATATGACTTCCTTGCATTTGATTGAAAAAACTCTTTGGTTTGTGCTCCAGAGCTTGCCCTGGGGATGAGGCTAAAGTTGATAGCCTACCAGGTTAAAATTCTTCCTTGACCTTCCCTGCTTCCCACAATCCTCTTTTATAAGCACTCCCTCAATCAGTCTCTTTCACAAGGACCACTTATATTTTCAACGAACCTGATCTAAACATGAACACGTTTCCTCCTGGTAAACTCAAATTCTTTGTTTTTAATGGAAGTTGTTTAATAGAAGTCACCTAGAACAAATGCTGCCAAAATGGAAGACAGTCTCAATTGAAGATTTTTACCCATTAAAGTACATAAATATTTATAGAGGTACTGTCTTTTTGACAACAACTAGAATCCTTTTTTAATTAATTAATTATTTTTTTGATACTGGGGATTGAACCCAAGGTCATTTAATGACTGAACTACATCCCCAGACCTTTTATTTTTATTTTGTGTGTTTATTAAGTTGCTTAAGGCCTCTATAAGTTGTTGAGGTTGACTTTGAACTTGGGATCCTCCTGCCTCAGCTTTCTGAGCTGCTGTGATTATAGGTATGCACTACTCGAGACAGTCTGTACTACAAAGTGGATACTTCAATCTGTAGACATGTTTAATATAATATTAAAATACCTTTCCACATTCCCAGGTGATTCCATCAAAGAACTGGTGGGCTGTGGGGCACCCTCACGTTTCCTAAAGGTAAAGTCACTGGTTACTCTGGTACAACTTGTTTCCATACCAGGTGGTAACTAATGCTTTGCCCTCTACAACTTAAAGAGAATGGACATTACCTACTTATTCATACTTAGTCAGTTTTTCTTTTCTTTCGTCAGTGAATGCTCTTCTTTTTGTGCTTAACAAAAAAGTGCTTATTACATTGACTCATGAATGTGTATGGGAAATAGAGTTTGGCTGTCTTTCAGATTTCTTTCTTTTTCCTTTTCTTTGGAACCAGAGATTGATACCAGGGGCACTTAACCAATGAGCCAAATCCTTAGCCCTTTTTTATATTTTATTTAGAGAAAGGATCTTGCTGAGTTGCTTAGGGTCCTGCTCAGTTGCTTCAAACTCATGATTCTCCTGCCTCTGCTGGGATTACAGGCATGTGCCACTGTTACCCTTCAGATTTTACCATGTGCAAATGTGAGGAATTTTCACTACATCATGGTTCTCATATATTATTAGACATATTAGAATTGGAAATACTAACTACTAAGCCCATCTTTGCTTATTTTAATACAAGTGTTAATAATAATGCTCTGAATAAAATCAGACCAATCTAGACCAATTCACAACTATGTGGGACACAGTGCCCTAAATGTATAAGTATGCTATGTTTAATAAAGTATAATTTGTTCCTATGCCTCCACTCTTGTTCTACTCCTATGAATTTCCAAAATGCCTCAAAAGAGAAATTTGTAAAATCCAAATGTGATCACACTACTCTCTATGAAAAAAAAAAATCTTTATTTGACCCCCTATGCATCAGGACAAAGAACAAAGCCCTTCCTTCAACCTGGCATCTCCACCTTTACTTCCTTATACATACCAGTATCTAATAAGGTTGTATTTTCTTGAGTTGTACCTCACCTCCCTTCCTTCATCTTCTGCATATTTTATTTACTTTTCTACCATTATCTCTTGAAACTTGTTTCAAGCATCACGTCTTGCAGAAAATCTTGAGTTCTCTATAAATGCATAGATTTGCTGTCTCTCCTTGTGTCTATAGAGCACTATGTATATCTCCATCATGGTAGATGTGGAAAGATATAAATTTATTTAATTGTCTTCCTCTAAACAAATAGAGTCTAAAACGCAGATGGAAATATCCAGCTTCTATCAGTGTACCCCATAGACACTCCTCAAATATGTGAACTACATTGTTAAAAATAACATTTGAATTTATAAAAATGGATTGAACATTGTTCCTTGTTCCTATGAAGCTGGTCATTTTCTATGAACAACAGATGCTTCTCAACTTACTAGTTTATAATAGTAATACAACAATTATGAATAGATTTAATCCACAAAATAACTTTTTAAACATTTTAATCCATGGTCTAATCAAATGCTTTCTTTTTCAAGAGAGAGAGAAAAAAAAAAGAGATTTAAAGAATCTGGTATATCTGTGATGATGTTCTTAGCTTTCTTGGCTCAAGTTTATTCTTCAATGTGCCAAATGTGGCTCAGGTAACACCCATCTCACCCTGCCCAGAACTTCCATCTGTTCTCAACAGACAAAGCCTTGTTAACTTTCAGTATACTTGAAACACTAAAATGGGCATCTAGTCAAATACTCTCATTTGACAGTTGGCTTTACATATAAACAGACAAGAGAGGGACAATAGAAGGCAAATTCAGTGATGGGCCATGGGAAGCATGGCAGAAGATGACAAGTATGTCACTCTGCAAGTTGGCCTAGGACTCCTGAGAGTGCAAGAGAGAAAGGCAGCCATGGACACTTGATGAAGTTGAGCATGAACGTTCCATCCTTGAGATACAAAACTCATTCTTCATACTTCTACCATTGCTTGTTATCAATGACAAAACCAAAGGAGCTTTATCAAAATCATAGTAATAGGGAAGGAACTGGGAAAATTTAAAACTAATACATACCCCTGGAAATAGGTCTGCCATGTACTAAAAATTATTTTCCTTGTATTCAACTACTTTTCCTATACAAATCCTCCTCTACCCTTCATTCCTTGGTGATTCAATGATGAGTCGAAATAAGTCACAGTCTTTTCTGTATATTGTATTGTGAAAGAATAAGTTGTAGAAAGATTGAACTCTGCTACCTTATGTGTTCTAAGAAAGAGGAGGGGGCATCATAAAGTAAGGGAAAATGGAACTGATAATTTCTCAAGCTACCTTGCATATTCAGCTATTTAAAATTACTGGATACTAAAAGGTTAAGTTGAGATGCTTTGTTGTATTTTTTTTGTTTTCATTTTTTTTTCTTTCTTTCTTTCCTTTTTTTTTTATTTCTTGCTTTTTAAATTGTCTACAGCGTCTGGGATACTGGATTCTGACAACATAATTAAGAGAACTGAAAGATCATGAGAGGGCCAACATCTTTACCAGGCCAGAGGATACACAGTGGAATTATAGCTAGAGGCTAGAGACAAATGCAATTGCTTCCATTCTTTGTTCTCCCTAACCATCATTTCTAATGATCCTCCTTTGAAAGAAAGGAATGGAGTAGTCTTTTAATAGCGGGGAAGTCCATTGGATTTAAGGACACATTATTAAAGCAATACTTAAAGTAACCAAAAAGGGATAAGATGCAGGAAATATTCTGTACACACCAAGAAAGCCCGCTATTGCATTCAGCATTTATTGAACACATAATTATGTATATTATTTCTTACATGATAATTCTAGGAAGATGTGAGCAAGGCATGGTGACACACAGCCATAATCCCAGCAATTCAAGAGTCAGGATAACTGTAAATTCAATGCAATCCAGCACAATTTAGCAAAACACCATCTCAAAATAAAAAATTAAAAATAAAAAGGACTAGGGATATAACTCAATGGTAGAGAGCCTCTAGATTCAATATTCAGTACTGAAAAAAATTATAAATTTATTGAAACTGTTCCCCACGAAGCTATTGTTTTATCCTTTTCTCTTTTCTGGCTCTAAGAAATATATATATAAACACCAACCGTCATACGAAAGTGTTTGGTAAATTCCACATTGTTGGGAAAAGTATAAACAGCAGCCATACCCCAGAGAAAAAAACCCAACATGGCGCCTAAGGACTTCTTTTTCCTACCTTCTTCTTCTCTGCAGTGGCGAGAAAAGTTCCCGCCCTTGTGAATTCTCCGGCCGGCGCCAATTTCAAACCTCACTGGCGGGGAACCTTAGCCCCAATGAGAACTAATTCCTGGGCGTGGGAACTGATATCTGGAAGAACTTGCCAATAAACGGGTGGCCTGCCATTTATCTAAGCCCTACCATCTCCCCTTTAGTTCTATATAAGCACACAGCTTTTTGCAATAAAATTGGAATTCTCCCGGCGAAGTGTCTTTGCGTGGGGGATTCTTTCACACATAAATAACATAACTAGTGACACACATGTAAAAAGATATTCCAAATACCTGACATGGTTTTGGCAGAAGGTACAAATAGGTTCTTTCTACTTATCCTTTTGGTTTTGGTAGCTACCACCTATTGGATATTTATATCACAAACCACTAATTGGCATTAGTAGAATAGAAACATCCAACATGGGTAGAAGTGGAAACCAGCAATATCTAACCTAATTAGATAATTGTCAGCTTGTGTGTGTTTTTTAATATATAAAAAACACTCTTAGACATTTAGATAATGTCTCCCAAGTTTAACTCTTTTTTTAAAACAATTGGTGGATGATGTTAAAGTATTGAAAGCAATACAAGTCCAATTTGAACTTAAAGGGCTGCATTATTAGCCACAGATATCATTATCAACTTTCTTAAGGCTCGTTTTCATATCTGTTTATCCTTACTCTTACCAACTATCTCAGTCCACTTCTTATTTTCTGACCATGTGTTGTTCTTGCATGCAATTGGAATTAAGGCATTAAATAACTTATTAGTATACACCTGCTTCTGATTCTGAGATTTATGTTGTCTCAAAGAGCTATTAAGTTTTGTTAGAGTTTGTAAACAAGTCTGGATGTTGCCTGGCATTTTGCCAGAGGGAGTGGTTAATGTTAAGGTCTGTAAACAAGTCAGGATGGCACCTGGTATTTTGCCAGCGGGAGTGGTTTGTGAAGTGATGCCAGCGAGCCATTAAATGTGGAGATTTCTTATTGGTTGACTGCTGTATCTAGTTTATGTTAATTAAGATAAGCTGTGTGGAATGTGTAAATACCTCTGTTGTCCTACAATAAAGGGTTCCCACTCCTGCTGTATTAATGTACACAAGTTGTTCGTCTTCGTTGTCACCCCCCCCCCATTATTTTGCTGCAGCCGGACTGCGGCAAAGTTTTCTCAGAAAAATTCTATGTCTAGCACCTTATTCCTTTTTCAAACCTTTCAGTTCTTTGTATTACATACCTCCAAGCTTTGATGTCTATTAACTTCTTGTCACTTGTGGATTTCAGCCATCATAAAAGGCAAGTCTATACTTTTATTTTTTTTGCTGCTGTTGCAGTTTTCCATAGTATATAAAATTCTAATTTTCACAAAGCATCAACCAGATCACCTGGAGCTGTTGTTTTTATTGTGAAACTATTTAGATAATGAACTAAAACATAGTTTAAAACAGAAATGGCATATTACTGTATCATGAGTACCATTTAGAGTACATTGCTAGCTAGATACATTTTCATCTGGTTAAAACAATGGCCTTTGGCATCTATAAAAATTCGTTTATTAATTTCAAAAGTTAGATATGATATAGTAAAATTTTGACCTATAAATGTGATTTATAAGTCACCACAGCTTCCTTTACTCTCTTGTAAAGTTCCTAAGTATGTATGTGTTTATCAAACAAATCAGTTGACTCTCCATTAGTTCATTGGGAAGAGTTGACTTAAAATTCTTTCATAGATTAAGTATCTCTTGCCATGATTGTGTGGCTTTTTTTTTTTTTTAGAGAGAGTGAGAGAGAGAGAGAGAGAGAGAGAGATAGAGAGAATTTTTTTTTTTTAATATTTATTTTTTAGTTCTCGGCGGACACAACATCTTTGTTGGTATGTGGTGCTGAGGATGGAACCCGGGCCGCACGCACGCCGGGCGAGCGCGCTACCACTGAGCCACATCTCCAGCCCGATTGTGTGGCTTTATAGTATCATTATTATAATATCATTTATCTAATGCATGAATAATCTTGAGTTTGAGGTAATTAACATCATGAATTGTGAAAATGAGAAACAGTCTGTTATTATTCCACTCTTTAGTTAAGAAAAAACATAAAGTTTAAACCAAAGTGTGCCAAGGAAGTTATGCAAAAATGATTCTATATTTTATTATCAAACTTTTAAGAGTCATTTTACACATTAATAATGACACTCATTTTTCATAAGCTTATTTCATCTTCAAATCAATTGCTTACTAGACACAATTGCTCTTTATAATTATAATATTTATAATATTTAAATTTAATAATAATATTTATTAACTAATAATATTATTAAATAATAATAATTAAAATTATAATATTTACATAGCCATTAAGAATTCCCCAAGTCTTGCTCATAGAAACACTTTAGTGATTAGGGAAAATTAAAAATGTCTTGTTTTTTGAAAAATAATAAAATTCAAGCATACTAAACTTTTTGAAGATTAAAATATTATTCTACGTCTCTATGTTTTTCAAAAAATGGTCATGATAATCCCAAATATTCTTTTATAATTTGACCTTGCCACTTTCCCATCAAGAGATAGGACTTATGTGATGGCATATGCCTGTAATCCCAGAGTTTCTGAAGGCTGAGGCATGAAGATCACAAGTTCAATGCCAGCTTTCAGCAATTTTGTGAGCCCAAAGCAACTTAGTGAGACCCCATCTAAAAATAAATAAATAAAAGGATTGGGGATGTGGCTCAGTGTTTAAGCATCCCTGGGTTCAATCCCTGATACCAAAAGGAAAAAAAAAAAAAAAGAAGTTGGACTTATATTCTTTTCCTTTGAATCTGAATCTGTTTGGACATACTTGTAACCTCTAATATGTGACTCATAAGTTGCTGTGTCACTTATGAGCCTGATCCATGAAAGACAGTATAGCTTCCACCTGTTTGCCTGTTTGACACCAGACCTACCAGGTAAGGCACCTGATGAGACAATGTTTTGGTACTCTGGTCACCAGCCACATTGCCTGCCATGTATGATCAGGGGTTTTTTGGCCATTCAGTCCAGTAGAACCTTCAAATGACTAAGAACCCAACCAACTTGTGATATAAACACAAGAGAGATCCCAGGTAGAATGACCCTGCTCAGTTCTTCCTGAATCCCCAAACCACAAAGTCATAAGAAGAATCAATGTTTGCTTTAGTCAACTTTTTCACTGCTGTGACTGAAAGACCTGACCAGCACAATCGTAGAGGTGGAAAAATTTATTTAAAGGCTCATGGTTTCAGAGATCTTAGTCCATAGAAGGCTGGCTCCATTCCTTGGGGCTCAAGATGAGGCAGAACATCATGGCAGAAGAGTGTGGCAGAGGGAAGCAGCTTACCCTGTGATCATGATTCAGAGAAAGAGAGGTCTATACTTGCCAGATACAAATATATACCCCAAAGCCATGCCCTAATTCCTGCCTCCTCCAGCCACACCCTGCCACTTCAGTTACCACTCAGTTAACCCTTATCAGAGGATTAATTCACTGATTGGGTTAATACTATTTCCCAATCATTTCTCCTCTGAATCTTCTTGAATTGTCTCATAGTGAGCTTTTGGGGGACATCTCACATTAAAACCATAACAAAGGTTATTTTAGGGCACTATGTTTTGAAGTAATTTGTTGTATGGTAATTATATCTGGCATAGAAATTTGGTACTGAAGAAGAGTGCTTTCATCCATCCAAAGCCTGCCTGCATACCTGGAAGAACGTGGGGTGAAGTACACCACTGACTAGTGACCTCTATGGTGCAGCACTTGGGAAGAGAGAGAGTGGGGCAAAGTTACCACAGCCCTAAAAAATAAAATAACACAAAAATTATGCTGCACCCAACTGAACCACACACAACACACATGCACCAGCTGTTCATTATATTGAATCATTTCACATTCTATCAATGGTGCTGAACAACTTCCCACAAATCTAATTTGTTCTCCCCAAAACACATAAGTAAACAAAAGCACAGAAGGTTTAAATTGTCTAAAGTTATACATTTACTAATTGATAGAACTTGGAAAACCACAAACCAAAAAACAGTCTGATTTCAAAATCCACATCCTTAACCAATGTATTATATATTGCCTATAGAAATGGTATCTGAAATAGAAAAGAATGGTCTGTCAATTAACAGTTTTCTTGACATTAAGAAATTACTTAGTTCAAATTCTCTCAGTGCTAGTTGTAGCAAATATAAAATGAAACAAGTATACATATCACAGAATCCTTTGCATATACTGTAAAATGTGAAAAATTATAGAAAAGGTCATTGTTTTGTGATTATTATTGAGGTTGATGTTATGAGGATGTTTCAGAATAGCTGCTTGCCCTCAGTGGTGGAAAAAAAAAATGTAATTTGACAAGAGAAAAATGCCTGACTGCCTCCCCACTTGTTTCAGTATCAACTCAAAAAATAATATTTATTTATGTTGAACAATCATGGAATTCTGACAGTCTATAAAGGAGATGAGTCTGTGAGTGCATTTGTTTAATTTAATAATATCTGTTATTTTAAGTATATTTCTTTGGAGTGAGAGGAAACATACCAGGAGAGAAACCATATAAATTATTTCCTCTGTGGACTCATCATCAAAAAAGATATAGAAATATAAAGCCTTTTGTAGTTCTACTTGGCAGAATAAACTAAGACCTCAGAACAAATAGAAGTCTTCTTAAGCCTTTTGTTTCTCTCTTGAGTTAAGATATAAGCAGTGAGCAAGCTCTATGTGCTTGAAAAGCATTACGTAGCCGCCAGAGCTTTATGCCTTGGCTAATACATATGGATGTGGTAGCCTTTCAAGATGGGAACAGCTCTGCCATTGGTATAAGAGAAGGAATAAGTTGTCTAATTCTAAGCTAAGGCCAGGAAGGTCAGCAAGAGGAATGTACTTCATTTTCAGGACTAGATTGTATAGTAGCAACCGTGGCTAGACGCCTAGGCTTCCATCCAAGCATGACAAGAAAAATATAAAAAACAATAAATGAACATGAGGCAGTGAAAACATAAGAGAAATCGATAGACTAAATGAGGTAGTGTTTATTTTTTTAGTTTAGTTTTGTATATTAAGGGAATTGATTTGTCACCTAAACTATAAAATCCATGAAAGCTAATTAAATACAAAACTTCTCATTACCTAAATTCTCTCACAACAAAGAACGGTATTAAAATTTCAGTAATGGCAACAATTTAGGAAGCCAACAGCAATGGAATCAATGACCCAAAGGCAGAATCACATTAGAGTAGCTTAGATGGTTGGAATTTCTTCTGTTTTTAAAGGATTTGTTCTTATACCTATAATGCAATATTTTGAAAACAACACTGTAGGAAAAGTACTGTCAAAATAGCTGTAAGACATTTGTAGGTTTTGCATAAAATTCCAAAGTATTAAAAAGGAGATTTAAAACTAAAATTACTTAGACTTCTTTGAGTATCATCTTTGTGGATTGTGTCATATTGTATGTACTGGGCTGTGTATTATGCTATAGGATAGTACATTTTTGTAGATTTTTTTTTTCTTTTTAGTGATCAGGAGTATCTTTATTATTTATTGTATTTGGAAATGAGTTTTAAATGTGTACAGTTTTTAAATTGAGGTATAATTTTTTAAAATGTTTATTTGTTCTTTTTATTTATCCAGGATAGTAGAATGTATTTTCACATAGCATATTCACATGGAGTTTAACTGTCCATTCTTGTGATTGTATATGATGTAGAGTTACACTGGTCATGTGTTCATATAAGATCATGGGAAAGTTATGTCAGATTCATTTTACTGTCTCTCCTTTCCTATCCACTCTCCCTTCCCTTTGTCTAAACCATTGAATTTCTATTCTTTTCCTCTCTCCCCTGTATTATGTGTTTGCATCCACATGAGATAAAAAACATTCAGCCTTTGGTTTTTGTGGGGATTGGCTTATTTCTTATGAAGATATTTCTAATGTTTAAGTAATATAGTAAATATTTAATAATTTTTTCAATATGTGTGATACAATTGATATTTAATATTTGATATATTAATGATAAGGAATTTTAGTTTAGTGGCATTATTGATTCAGTGTTCAAATAACAGAAGGTAAAATGTTTAAGAAAAGTTTTGTAGTTGTGCTTATTGTAATGTGTTTTTCAAAATATATAAATAGGGTGTCTGTTCAACAAACTGAAAAACAGATTATATGAAATTATCTAGCAATTGCTTAAATTCCTAAATTTCTGTAATCTGGGATATTATAGATCTTTAATATTAAAATTGGACACATTAAGCCTCAGGAATTTAATTACATTCCAAGTATTATGGTCTATATATGAAGTGTTTCCCAAAGACTCTTGTGTTGAAGTTCTACCTGAGCAATGCAGCAATGTTCACAGGTTGGGTTTTGGGGAGATGACTGGGTTATGAAAACTCTGACCTTATCAGTGGATTAATCCATTGAGAGCTGAATGCACTACTTACTGGGAGGCTGTGGGAAGCTATTGGAGTCGAGTCTTAGTTGGAGAAAGTAGGTCAGCAGGAGCATGCCCTGGAAGGGTATTTCTTGTATCTGGCCTCTCTCTCTCTCTCTCTCTCTCTCTCTCTTTCCCAGGTGCCACAGGTTGAGAAGCTTTTCTTTGCCGCACTCTCTGTCATGATATTTTTGCTTTACCTTAGGTCCAAAGCTATGGAGCCAGCTGAATTGAAACATCTGAGCCAAAAATAGATCTTTCCTCCTTTAAGCTGTTTTTTTTTTTTTTCCCAAGCATTTGTCGCATAATGAAAAGCTGACTGTGACAGAAAGAGACATTAATGTTAAGGAAGAATTTTTAAAATTTAATATAAAACTAGCCTGAAATAGAATAGGAATTGGGTAATTATTAGGGTAAAGCAACTAGGGAATCACACAAAAAGACATTCACAGACATGCACATACAAGTATTATACGCTAAAAGCAAACTGTGGATTCCTTCTCAGGACTTAAATAAAGGTTCTTAGAAGAGGTGCTAGTTAAGTGAAGCCTAGGGGGATAAATTGCTTGATCAAATCTAGGTTTTAGTAAGATAATTCTGACAGCAATGTGGAGTACATATGAAGACTGGAAGAAGCTAGAGGCAAGAATATATTAATTTCAACATTATGAAATGAAAAAAAGTAGAAAAATACAGACAAGCTGAGTGATTAGTTCAATGAATACCCAAATGAACATCAGCTCGTAAACATTTTTAACATATTGCCACATTTGCTACATTAATATGAAGCAAAAATCCAATATGCTTCTACTAAAAATAAGAATTTTAAAGAAAATCAGTGAGATATTTAAACAAAGATAATAAGTAGAAACTCCCCAAAACGCTTAAAATACTGTTCTTATTAAAATATCTATATTTTTTAAAATGCACTTTGTAACATTTTCAGTGTTCACAGATTGTATGGGGATATCTCCTTTGCTTCCTTCAGTGTAGGAACAGATCTCTCTCTTACATTTTCCTCATGGCATTGCTATTTTTGAAGAGACAAGTGCTGTTGTCTTGTCAAGTGTCACATTGTCTGGATTTGTCTGATTGTGTCTTGAGGTGTTATTAAATGGATTTCTTCATCTGTTGTATTTCTAAGGAAACGAAAGTTAGGTTTAAAGCAATGATTAGATTCAGCAGAAACACTATTTGGTGTAGACTCTTTCACATGCCATCAGGAAACACATAATGTTGGAAGACCATCTATTATCCACACTATACTATTATTTGGTTAAGATGGTGACAAATATATCTTTCATTTTAAAAGTACACATGTCATCTTGTAGAATATGCAGAGTATTACTGTAGCTCCATGTGAATATGTAATGGTTTCTTTTGATAGTCCTGAACTGGATCAACGATTTTATCAGGGACTCAGGAAAGGTCATTAATAAAAAAAAAATATTTCCTCTATACTAATTGGCTGGTGTTCCTCAATTAGAAAAGCTATCCTTATCAAATGGGGAAGAGAATTAGAGCTTAATTTGTTTATTTTAATTACCTAAATTCAGAATAAGGAACTGGTATAATAATCACTATAAAAAATATCAGGTGTGTACTCTCTCTTTTATTTGCATGTCGAAATGAACTCAGAGAATTTTCAAATTATTTATATTCAGTAGTTAAAGGCATTATTCTTCTCAGTGCTCAAATTGTCCTAAATTTTGCACATCTGAGCCTTTTCTAGCTGGAATTTATATCTTACTATGTCACTACTCTGCTTTCTACTCTCTTATTTGATGTCAAGCTGCAAACACCCATGCTCACCTTGTGACATTACATGTCCCATATATCATAGTCAATTACTAGGGCTGAAATGGAAAGCAGAGTTCAAAAAATGGTATCGGGTTACATTCCTAAGCAATACTCCCAGATCTGTTATTTATTAATCTTCTACACAATTGTGTGTGTATGTGTGTATATGTGTGTGTCTATGTATGTATGTATATCATTGGCTTCCTTGGTGGTTGAAGGGAACTCAGCTGGTTGTATAATCTGTAACTCACATATAGTATTCAAAAGTGTTTTGAATATATTATAAAATTGTTGACATATTTATATGTTGTTTCTGAAATATATACTTCCATCAGGATTCTGTTTCTTTTTCCTATGACTTAGATCACTCAGGCCCATGGTATTTTATTTTATTTTTTAAAACATATTTGATACTCACAGATTAATAGCTTATATAATTGAATTGACCAATTTTGGTCAATATATTTTTTGCTGGTATATCTACAAATGTAGGTCTTCATTTGTTACTAAAAGTTTTCTTGATTGGTGATAAATTAATAGTAAATTTCTTGAAATTTGAAGGATAGTGATTAGTAGTTCTGGTCTTTGTTTTGGTTTTCTTCAGATACTACAATTTTATGTACATTGGATCTTTTAAACATTAATATTTATTTTATCTTGTGATTAGATAACTCTAAAGAAATCATGCACACATAAACACACACAGCAAAGACTATAGATACTCTGCAGTGATGTATTAACTTAATTTTTATGTGTCAAAACCTGCACATTTTAAAGAAATAACAGGATCTGGAACAGATCTTGGGAGACAACCAATAGACCCCTGTAATACAGGCCTGAATGTTATGCTAACAATATGATAGGGAGAATGCTGATTTTTGTTTTCTTGGGCCCCTGATACAATGTGTCAGTTTGATCTCTTAAAGGGGTGGAGACTGAAGGCTGACTAGTCAAGACCAGTCACACAGTATTGTCTATGTGAATAACTTCTAGTAAAAGCTTGCACACCAAGGCTGCAGGGAACATCTATAGTTGACACATTCCATATGTGCTGTCCTGTGTCATTTCTGAGGCAATTACGTGCTACCTGTACAACTCCACTTGGAGCAGACAATTGGATGATTATGCTTGGTTTCTCTGAAGGCTGCCATGTGCTTATTTTTCTATGGCAAATAGGTCTCACATTTATACTATTCTTCCTCAATGAAAAGGAATAAAATATCAATGCTTGCAACCACATGGATGAATCTTGTAATATGCAATGTAAAATTAGCAAATAAAAGGAAAGTACATAGGGAAGGATCTTTGTCATAGAATTATAGAAAACAAAATTGTCTATGATGACACAAACTAGATCAATGGTTGCTCAGGGATAATAAGGCCAGTAGAAGCTGGCGGAAGGGATTAAAACAATGTACATGACAATGTAGATGATGGCTAGGTCAATTATCCTGATACTGGTATAACTTCAAGGTGTCCATATTGAATTGCACACTTTGTATATTTATAGCTTATTGTATGTTAATTTATATCAGTAATGTACCAAAGTCTCTTACATTCATCAAAAGCACATCTTACAAATATCTTTTTTATATAGTATTTAATGTGGTTTATTTGTTTTTGTTTTGTTTTGTTTCCTTATGTTCCTTCATTAGGAAGATTGAATCTCTATTTATTTTTCTCTCCCTATCCAGAAACCTAACCAAGATTAGAAATAGTCTCCAGGCCATTTGTTTGGTAGAGCTGCAAAATGAGAAAGCAAAACATGAGACAGAAAAAGCAGAAAATAAACATTAAATTTATCTACTCGCCATTTGGGGCAACTCTGGCTCGAATGTACTGAGGATCCTCTAAAATAATTTATAAGAATACATGTTTGGTTTGTCTCTTTATAGGCTGAGAAATGATACATTTATCTTCTGGTTCCAATTCCCCATTGCTTGCATATGGTTTTGGGGACCAAAAAATCTTTGTTAAGATGAGGAACACAGTAAGCACTTGGTAGAAGAAGACTTGCAGTATGCAAGGAAATTGCCCACTCTATATACAGTTTAAATCAGGGTTTGACTGGGGGTGTGTGGCATAGAACACTAACAATATGGTGATTTTGACACATGACTACATCTTTTACCCTCATTCTTAGAAAAAGATATTTGTAAGATGTGCTTTTTATGAATAACTTAATCCTTGAATAGTTCAGAAAATTTACCTCTAAAGTGTGAAATAATAACTAATTCTGTGTAGTATAAATCAAATGAAATAATGCATACAGAAATACTTTTTTTAAAAAGTTATTTCCCTTTAATTAGCATTTCTGAGCCAGAGGAAGAAGCCAAATCTGGTTAACATTGAAAATTCAATAGTTTTTGTATTTATACTTACATTATGATTTTGTTTCCCATTTAAATATTAAAACAAAAACAAATCTTAAATGAAGCCAGTTGTTAATTGTTGCTCTAAGAGAAAATATGTAAAAAAGGACATTTGCTCATAATTGTGCTGCACACATGAAGTTAACACTGTCTACCTGCCTAAGGAGAAGAAATACAAAATCAAGTCATTACAGTCCCCCGTGAATAGAAACATTCATGACATGGATGAAATACCTCCAAAAGAAAAAGTAGGCTGTCTCCAATTGTATCTTTTTTTCTTTTTTTTAAAAAAACAAAACAAAACAAAACAACCAAAAAATTGTCATTGGGAAGATATAATTAAGAAAATAGGTTAAGAAAAAAAATACTAAAAAAGTCAAGATGATTTAGATCCAATGTAAATATCACTATTAAAGCAATAAGGCAAGAACACAGAGTTCAACTCTGAAACACTACAAGATAAATTTAAGAAGGGAAAAACAACTTTTAACTTATTTCTAATTTTTTAGAAATAAATAAATGACTCAATAAAATGGCATAACCATTCTAATTTGCATTTTTTCTTTTATAAATTTCAACCAACTTAATTTCATACAGATAATATGTGGTGACTCATTTTTAACTTCTTCTTCTTATTATTATTATCATTATTATTGCACTGGGGATTGAACCAAGGGATGCTTAACCACTGAGCAATACCACCAGCCCCTTTTTTTAAAAAAGATATTTTATTTAGAGACAAGAGTTTCATTGAGTTGCTTAGGGCCTTACTAGTTTGCTAAGGCTGGCTTGGAACTTGTAATCTTCCTGCCTCAACCTTCTGAGCTTCTGGATTTATAGGCATGCGCCACTTCACCTAGCTATAATTCATTATAAAAATACATCTTTATTATAAAAGAGCTTTCTCTGTTAAAAATAACTATTATTATTTAAATCTGAATTATTGGTATCTATGATTTTGTTTTAATGCAAGCCAAGGGCAGGGCACACACCTGTAATCACAGCAACTAGGGGGGACTTCACCCTAAGTTTTTGTTGGGACAATACCAAATTTTGTGTCTTGGATGAGTAATTGGAAGCAACATTGATGTAGAAGACTTCTAATGAAACTATTATTTGAATGAATAAGCAGAAGTTTGAGAATGTTTAAAAGAGAACAGAGTACTATGACTAAATTTAACTAAATATGATTGTTTAATGAAACAATAGCCAAAACAAAATTGAGGGGATTTCCTATTCTAACACATGCTAATAGCTGCCCATCACTTTAAAATATTGAATACGGAGTCCAATTAACAATGTAGTGCTGTGAAATTATGGTGAGATTAATGTTTTGTTCTTAACTGTTTTTTTTTTCTGAGAATAGTCAGCATGTCTTATTCAACATGTCATATAACTAATTAAATTTTTGCCATTTAAAAACATTAAGATTTATTCTTTTTCCTTAATTTATTCATCCTTTACACAGTTTTGAGTTATTTTGTGTTATTTCTGGTAAGCCACTGTGGATACATGCATGTTTTAGAAGCTGGAAAGCTTTGTCATTGATAGGAGAAACAAACAAATAAAGAATACAAACAACAAAGCAACATATTGCTTTGAAAGTAAATAGCAATAAATACAGTCAAATCATTTTGGTAAAAATTGGTTGTCTTTTTGTAATAAAAATAGAGACCATGAGAAAGTATGAGTCAACATTAGGACCCATGTTTTATTAATAAAAACAAGTCCAAAGAGATACGGTTTGAAAGAGAATAAAAGGAAGAAACAAATTATGTTTTGAAAAATTAGATGTGGCCTGAACTTGATAGTTAGATCTAGCCACCTTCAAATGTGTTTGGTCTACCAGTGCCAATTTAGAAAACAGGCAGACAGAACATCAATTTTCATTGCTGAGGGAATCTTAAAAGAGAAGATTTAAGGCATTGAAAGTGGCCCTATCTCTCTTCATAACCAAACTTTGGAGGTCTTTTTCCACCAGCAGTTGTCTATTGAAAGTTCCACGCATCACTGTGCCGATTGAATAACTCATACATGTGAAAAGTTTCTAGTATGTTAGATAATGTTCAGTTCCTCTATTTTGACATCGATATATATATATGCAAATCTTAGTGGAGCTGGAAGGGTGGAGAAATGGTAGAGGTAAGTGTACAGAAAGGGGCTCAGGAAAACACATAAGTTGTGCATAATTTTTGTATATGCATATGTATATGCATAATATTTTATGTATATGCATAATTAAATATTTTAAATCCTGTGCTTCATGATATCAGTGTTTCCATTAACAAAATCATACAAGTAGTATGTGTTCATATGCAAATTAAAGGAGATGGACCACTGAAGGAAAAGGACAACTGCCTTCACTCAACTCACTCAGATACTTGTAGAGAAAGTGATTCTGAGGGGCAAAGTCTATCTTCTAGGAAGTGACCAGAAACAAAGCGAACATGGACTGCAGCAAAATGAGAAGAAATAGGATAAAATGTGATATTAAGGAGTCTTCCAAGAGTCAACATGATTCAAGTATTGGCTCTTTCATTTAATTCATAAAACCCATGATGGTGCAAGGAAGTTGCACTTCTAATACTACACTTTAATTCCATCACATTAAAAATACTGTCATAAGCTGAATTATGTTTTCCTATCTCATATGTTCTTTAAAGATTTTTCTTGTCTTATGCCGCAGTCTGGCTGGGCACAAAATAACAGAGCCACCACAAAAACCTTGTAGATTCCAACAGCAACTCTTTATTCCTTGAACTCTCACGGGCCCTCTACACTCTTTCTGGGGAAAATACACACCCTCCACCGGGCTCTGCATACCAAAATACCCTCTGAATCCCTGGAGAACTCAAGGGGAACTCAAGGAGGGGGGGGGCTGAGGCAGCAGGATACGCCCTATTCCCAGCAGGATCCACCCTAAACCCTAAACCCGGATCCTCCCTAATCCCTGAGCAAGGTCACCTTTCAAATCAAAACTCTCAAACATTCATGCAATGTCACTGCAAATGACCTGGGTCCAAGGCAAGCCCATTTCCACAACGGAGAGTCCTCCCTCAAAGCAACATTGGGTAGGCTGACAAGGAAATTGCCATGCGTCATTCCTACTTGGCTATGGCTCTCAGCAGTCTTAGGTATATTTATACTGCTCAGCTGTGGTTTCATATATTTCTGAGTTTTATTTTAGTAGTTTCCTTCATGAGATGATTATTTAATAGTTTCCTTTACTGTATCTTCCAAGCCACTTTTTTATAAAGTGAGCTAAAATGATTCAGATGTATTTATCTAGTAATTCTGTAGGTAATTCTCCTCAAAAAACAAAAGAAAAAAAATGTATAAGCACCATCTTTCATAAATTTTACTTATACAATTAATTATATATTTAAAATTACTTAGTAGAGAGGATTGTGAATGTTGCCAACATAAAGAAATGATAAACATCTGAGGTGATGGATGTGCCAATTACCCTGATCCGATAATTAGATTGTAGAAATGTGTTTAAACGGTACAATGTGCCTCATAATTATACACTTTACAGTCAGATAAAATTTTTAAAAATATGTTTTTTTAAAAAAGAAACATATTATTTACAATAACACTAATGTATAGGGAATGTTACATAGGAATTTTTTTCTTTTTTTTTTTTTCCTCTTTTGGTCTTGGAATTAGTGACAAGTATCTCCCCTTTCTAAATTGAAAAGTCAGATGCATCTATAGGATATGTCTTGAACTAGGAAAGCTGATTTTCTTCTCCTTTCATCAGTTGCTCATCTATGTACATAAATACAGGAAGTTAAAAATAATTTCGTTCAGAGAGTATTTCTTTGGAGAGTGGGTGTCCTACTCTGTAGGAATTCTCCCTGTACAATAACTAAAGTATTTTAGGAGACTGATTCACAGAGAGATCTGAAGTTTGCCAGATGGGCTAGATGTTCCTAAGTTCCAATAAAATTTAGGGCCCCCTTGTGCTGCTTACCAGAAGAGCACAGAAAACATGGTTTTGGGTTTGCAGCCTGAGTTTTGAAAGACAAAATTGCCCACAAGGTACCAAGCAGGGTAGTGCAGCTCAAGGTGGCTTGAAAGGACTCCCCCAGGAGTATTTCCTGGTAGAGAACAACCTGATGAGAGAGAGGTTTTGTTGAAGGGATTTCCAGGAAGAAACTGACGCAAAATAATAAGAGGAAGCATCAAAGCTAGATAAAAAGGAAATCCCCATGGTGTCCAAGGTCCTAGGCAAGTATTTTTTGTGGTGCCCCTGTCTATGAATACAATTTGGTTAAAACAGTGTTACAAAATACAGGATGACATGATCTTGCTCAAAGCGTGCTTCTCTCTGTTTCTGTCATTACTGGTTTCTTTCTTGGCATTAAGACGTTCATTCCTAGCTGTGATGAGCAGTCTCTGAGATGGTTTTCAAAGATATCCACATCCTGCTATTCATGCTACTGTGAAATTTTGTCCCATTCAGTATGGATTATATTTCTATGGAAGAGATAATGAGATGCTACTTTTGAAATTAGGTTTTAGGCTTGGGCATCCAACTTGGAAATATACTGTCTTCTACTTTCACCCCATATGGGAAGCCACCTGCTATTGTAAGGAGCCCTATGGGGACTCACACATGAGGAGAGATGAAGGATTGTGAGTGATCTGTGTTAATGATCCTGGAAACAGAACATTCAGTATTGTAGGTTCATCTATACAACTACAACTGTTTAAGAGACTTTGAGCCACAGACAATCAACAAAGCAATACCCAATCTCTAAGCAATGGGAATTAAGAAAATAAATATTTGTTGTTTTAAACTACTATATTTTAGGTTATGTATCACTAAGAAATAGATATCTACTACATTTTCTTCCTTAGACAGCCATTTCCTGATTTCACTGTCCAAACATCATTACATGTGATCACCTGGACTCTTTTTCACTTTTTTTACATGATATTTTTTGTTCCTTAAACCATTTCTTCTTGTTTTCATTTTGCTATAGAATATAATCTTTGTAAGGACAGAAAACTGTGCTATTTAACATTACATTCCCCAAATTTGAAACTGTCACTGAGACATTAGAATTCTTCATATTTATAATTGATTGAAAATATAATTGAAACATATAGTACAATTTTACAACATATGTATGCATTTATCTAACACAAGGGTCTTCCTATTTTATTAAAAACAGTATTTTTAGTACCTGAGTTGTATTTGATTATATATTGCATATTGTATACTGTGCTACTACATATTACTTATTATATATTATAGTGACACATACACAAAGTACATACACTAAGGAAACACTAGAAAAAAAGAAATCAATAAATTAATGTTTTGATGGGCACAGTAGGGCATGCCTGTAATTGCAGCAGCTCTGGAGACTGAGGCAGGAGGATCAAGAGTTAAAAGTCAGCCTCAGAAAAAGTTAGGTGCTAAGCAACTCAGAGAGACCCTGTCTTAAAAAAAAAATTCAAAAAGGGCTAGAGATGTGGCTCCGTGGTCAAGTGTCCCTGAGTTCAATCCTCAGAAAAACAACAATAAAAAATAATCAATGTTTTAATCCATGTTACATAAGCTCATGTAGAACAATTTTTTTTTCTCTATTCATTCCATTGCCTTCTTATTCTACATTCTAGGAAAAACAATTGCGTGGATTTCTTCATATTCAGATATATGCTGATGTGCTACTCCAAGCTTCAGTTTTTTTTTTTTTTACTCTTTAGCTAGCTTGTGGAATGCTTTTGTCATTTGGGGGCCCAAGTGTAATCGAATCTGGAATAGCGTTGTCTCTAAACACTAAACATTTGTCTAAAACTAGTAGGACATTACTAAATATCGTATAAATAATTATTTCTAGTTAATAAACAAATCCATTCACAAATTCATTTTGCGCTCTAAAAGGAGTGAAAATAAAAAGACTGAAGTGGCAAAGATTATTCTTATAGTGTGATAACCTTATTCTGTATTAAAGTCCAGGATATTCTTGACTTCAGAGTAAACCCTTTGGTGGAAGCACAGAGCAATAAGAACCTGGATCAATGGTAATTCTCCTTTTGATCCATCATTCTTATAGTAGGAGATGTGAGTTCACATGTTCATATTTATATCACATTTTAGAATTGAAAATCAACATATAATATTTATCTATAACTTTAAAGATTTTACTTTTGAAGTTTGTGTCATTGAACCTTAAACCTTTTTTGAAATGAATATCAGTTTTAAAATACAAATTTGTCTGTAAATAAACTTAACATAAAATAAATGGAAACAAACAAACAAAAACCCTGTAAAATATGTGTTTACAGTATGGCAAAATTATAAGAAAAAATAACAAGTTATAGAATAAGGTCATGTATTTTGTGAGCAGATTACAAAACTTTCTGTCTTATTTATTTCATGCATATTAGAAAGTTGTAATAAACTGCATCTCATGGTGTTCCGTTGACAAAAACAATGTCAATATGACACCTGGGAATTTCTGCGCACCTCTTAAGATGCAACTTCTGAGTTACCCCCTTTAGAAAGCATTTTCCAGTTCAGGTTGTGTTGCAGTCATTGCCGCTGCTCTGATTTTGTCTTTCTTTAACTTTTCTTTTATGATGAGATTACCAAATTTTATCTGTTAATTTTATTCTGTTAGGTTGTACAAGATTACATTAGATAGAAAGAAAGCATATATATATATATATATATATATATATATATTCAATTTTGTATCCTCATATTTACTCTATCACTGTCATGGTTAATATTGTTTCTCAACATGACAGGATTGAGAGACACGCACAGCACACTTCTGGGTAACTGCGAAGGTGTTTCCAGAGAAGACTGGCATATTGATCAGCAAACTGATTGAGGAAGAGGCCCTACTCACAATGAATGCACTCCTATTTCAATAGGCTGGGGTGCAGATGAATGAAAAGGGGGAAGAAGTAGGAAACACACATGGCCACACTTGACCCTTCCTGAGTGTGGTCATTTTGTGATGCTGCTCTCACCCCTGGATATCAGACTCCAGATTCTTCCTATGAATGTGGCATTGCACTTGCGATTCTTCAGGGGGCTTCCAGGCTTTCAGCTTTAGAAGGGGCTACATCATTCATCCCTCTTGTTCTGGGGCTTCCAGCTTCTTGGATGGAGCAGTACTGGTTTTTCCAGATAAACAGCTTGCAAATGCCCTTTGTGGAACTGTTCAGTCTTTAATTGTGTAAGCCAGTTTAATAAATTTCCTCTTATAATTATGTGTATAATCTATTGGTTCTATTCCTCTGGAAAATCCTGATCAATACCATCATAGATACAAAGCAAAAATAAATAGATTGTAAAAGTCAATTCTTTAACTTTCTAGAATAATTCTAAAATAATATCTCTTGTTATTCATGGAGGATTGGTTACTTGAGCCCTCATGGTCACCAGAAATTAGTAGATAATGAAGTTCCTTATTAAACATGGTATAGTTTTTGCATATAACCTACACAATCCTCTCCCATACTTTAAATCATCTCTAGATTACTTATAATGTATAATATAATGTAAATGCTATGCAAATAATTTTTACATTGTATTGTTTAGAGGATAATGACAAGGAATAAAAAGTCTGGTATGGTCAGTGTAGACTCATTTTTTTTTTCTCAAAATACTTTCAATCTGCTTTTGGTTGAGTTCATATATATGGAACCAATGGATATGGTGGACTGTTTGTAAGATGGTGGATCTACGTATCTAATGTCAAGAATAGATGCTGAAAGTAGAGCTATCTATGGAAAGGTAATCCTCTGGCACTACCGACAAGGTCATTCATGGATAACTGTGTCGGGGAGCAACAGAATCCTTCAGGGAACTGTCTGGCAAATGTAGGCACTGAACTAGTGGTAGCAACAGTGCATGGGTAATTGATAAAAATATAAATATTTAGGTTTTACTGCAGAAATACTAAACAATCCCGGATATGTGCCTACAAACCTGTTTTCAGTCTTCTATTTAAGGAATCTGACTCTCACTAATGTTTGAGAATTAGTACTCCAGGACAGTAATTGTTTTTGCAGACAGACAGAAGCCACTTCTGAGGCCATTAAAAATTGTAGCTTTTCCTAGACTGTTTCTCTGAGGAAATTTTCGTATGGTTTATAGAACACAATAACATCTGAAAAAAAATGTTCTGCCCTATTACAGAGTGGGTTCCTCTGCTCATGAACATCACATACATTCATCAGATTTAGTTCTTACAAGATCAATAATACAACTTGTGCACTTTATTCACATTTTTACAGTTCAGGTCAGGTGATCTTTTGCAGGCAAACATAATACAGAGTTTTTTCTTTAAATGAAGTAGTATTCAAATAAGATAAAATTAAGATTTGATCTATGTATAACTCTTAATAATATATCTGATAGCTGGCTGACTAACTGTGTATATATGCATGAACAAACAAAAATAATCAAAATCATCATTTGATGGTATAAAACATTTTCTCCCTACTTTCTGTAGTTGGCTAAAGGAGTTTTTCCACAATTTTCCTAAATAGCCATTAAACAATGGTTGAAATATAAAGAGACTTTTCCTATGATGAATATGTCCTTAATTTGTGGTTTCTAATAGAATAGAATGTTCACATGACTTATCATACAATTTAATGTTAAAGGTCATCTATTATGTTTAAGTGATGAATTCATCAATATATATTATTTTCTACACTTTCAGTTTAATAACAAGGATTATGAAGTACCTTTGAAATGTGTGAGGATAAAGGTGGGAACAGATTTAATTTGTTGGCATTACTGCATTTGTAGCAAACACATACATATTGTTTTAGTAACTATTAAAAGCACTGTCACTTAAAATATTGATGTTGCTGACTAATGTTTGGTTGTTAAAAATGAAGTAAATTTATTTTGGAATTTCAAATGCTATTATCTTTCAAGGTATTTTGACAGACTCTGTTGCTATCTTTTGAATTAATTATGAAACTGAGTTCACCCTAATTTATAGCAAGCAGTAGAGGCAAATGTTATTTAAAGATGTTGTTAGAATAAAGATCGTCTCTATTTTAACCTAGATATGATATACATTCCATTTTTTCCTCTGTATGCTTTTAAATATTTGAAATTTATACAGAAGTAATTTTGGGACAATGCTTATATATAAAGCTCATTAATATATGTCTTTCCTTCCATGAATATTTCATTGTTTACTTTTTTAAAAAATCTATAACATTTACAATTTACCTAGAAATAATATCATTATTGAAGTTGTTAACATTGTTAATTTTGCATGATTTCATTTAAACCTAAAGATAAATTTTTACTTTCTCACATAAAAGTAAAGAAATATAATAGGGAATAATGTTACCATAAGTGCAAATTATAACTTTAAAGATTGTTCTGTCTTTATCTTAACTAGGATCAAGGTTGTGAACAACAAAATTTTCAATAGACTAACAAATATTTATTTCTCAATTAACATGAAGATCAAATTCCTCCTATGAAACCAGTTATAACAGTCATTAATATTCACATGCTTTTAATGCTTATTGTATCCCATTTCGCATTTCAAGTGAAATCTCCAAATTTGCTTCATTTTAACTACAAAGTAATAAAAAGGTTCATTTCGAAGTGATCACTCTTTCTATAACAATGAAAGTATGTTCAATGACTTTTAGTGAAATTAATATAAATTTAGAGTCTTATTTCATCATTTCACTTTTGATGCTCAAAATTGTTCACACAATATATTCAGTAGAAAAACTATAGACACTTAAAAATAGACAGTTACTGTTTAATAGGTAAGAAGTTTCGGTTGAGCAAGGTGAATAAGGTCTAGAGGTCTTCTGTATAATGTCTTACATACAGTCAATGATACCATATTGTTCATGATAAATTTGTTTAAGGAATAGATCTTAAGTTTTTCTCTTATAATTATATATAACAAGCAACCTATTCCAGTCAAATACATCTTTTTAGTTATTATAATAAAAATTCTTTCATCTGCAACATCACATCTGTTGATTAAAGCTGTGATCTGTGTAGAAACATAATTCCAATTTTTTTATAAATTATGTGTTATATGTCACATAGGGAAGTTGACCTTTTAATAATTTCAGTATATCACATGAATTAACCTATACAATTTTAATATATCACACACGTTGCAAATACCCAATGATTGCAAATATAACTCTTATTCCTAAAGGCATTGAGTCTCTGTGTTTCTCAAAGAAATCTTCTTAGACCACTAATATAAAAAGAGCAAAATCCCCAGTAAAGAAAGGAAGAAGAATAGGCTCAAAGTTAAACAAAGCATGAAATGAAATGTTTGGGGTTTACTATAGAACACAATATTTTGGCAGTTTTAATGGGAAAGATTTATCTTAATTTACTCCTAAAAATATTCTTAAAACAATTGGAATATTTTTAAACATTTAAAGGTTCAAAAAGAGTTATTTGGCATAAAATATTATAATCTTAGATGATTTGCTAAATTATTAGTATTTAATATTCAAATTTTGAATAAAATAAAATTTAATGAAATAGTAATAATCATAATCTATTTAAAAGCAATGACAGTTTGTTGGACTGAACGTGCAGCTCAGTGATAGAACACTAGTGAGTGTGCACAAGGCCCTGGGTTAAATCTTCAGCAGTGCAAATCAAAACCAAATAAAACAACAAAAAACATGTGTGTATAATGTTATAATACACTGAGTGCTTTTGAGTTGGGTTGTAATTTAAAACAAGACTTTTGAGATTTTTTAATATTAAAACTACAGGGGTGGAGAGATAAAATCTAAAATTAAAAAAATTATGTAGGTTTTAATGTTTGTATTTCCTATAATCTCAGGATTCAAAAGTTGTTGATAAGCAGGTACTCATGAAAAGATAAAGAATATGACAGAAATAAGAATCACACATCTGTCAGGAGTGGCAACTAAATTATGGATTTTGAAATCTTCTGTGACAGAGCTGATGCCTCTCTGGAGAATTCTTGATGTGTAGGCGTGGACAGAAGATTGCCCAATTGCTATGGTGACACCCTGTTTAAAGGAAAATTCTGTGCCAGCCTTAGAATTTAATCAGTTCTTGACCTCAGGTACATATATCAGCTGCCTGGGGGGTAGAGAGTTATGGGCATAAGCTGATATTTATAATTGGGTTACATAGAAGTTTATTCTTCACTCAGTACTTTGAAGAAACTTTCTCATAAAAAAAATCTTGTTGACGTTTAAACCTATATAATAAATGTGCAGAGCTTGGTCATGGTCATTCTTCCTTCATAAGATGTTGGCTGGACCATGAGTCCTGGATTTTTCTCTATTTGTGTGTCTGTTTGTCTTTTCTTCATCCCCTCATTGACTGTCCAGTTAGCCCTGACTAAACTGTCATGCAAGCTGTGACACACATCATTGTATTAATATCTTTTTTAAAATTTTTTCTTATTAGTTATACCTGACAGTAGAATGTATTTTGACATATTATACATACAAAAAGTAAAACTTCCCATTCTTCTGGTTGTACATGATGTAGAGTTATATTGGTCGTGTATTCATATATACACATAGGAAACTGATGTCTGATTCATTCTACTATTTATACTATTCCCTTTCCCTCACCCTTCTCTTCATTTCCCTTGGTGTAATCCAAAGTGTTTCTAATCTTCCCTCCCCTACCCTTTCATTGTGATTAAGCATCTACATATCAGGGAAAATACTTGGTCTTTAGTTCTTTTGGGATTGGCTTCTTTCACTTAGCATGATAGGCTCCAGTTCCATCCATTTACCAGCAAATGCCATAATTTCATTTCTCTTTGTAGCTGATTAGTATTCCATTGTGTAAATGTACCATACTTTCTTTATCCATTCATCTGTTGGAGGGCACTAAGGTTGATTCTACAGATTAGCTACTGTGAATTGACGTGCTATGAATGTAACTGTAGTATGCTGATTTTAAGTCATTTGGGCATAAATTGAGGAGTGCGATAACTGGGTCAAATGGTGGTTTCATTCAAAATTACCCAAGTAATCTCTATATTGCTTTCCAGAGTGGGTGCACCAAATTGCAGTTCCACCAGCAATGTATCAGTGAACCTTGCTCCCCACATTCTAACCAGAATTTATTGTTACTTGTATTCTTAATAATTTCATTCTGATTGCAGTGAATGAGATAAAATCTTAGTTTTGATTTACATTTCTATAACTGCTAGAGATGTTGAACATTTTTTTTCATATATTTGTTGATCAATTGTATTTTTTCCGTGAAGTGCCTGTTGAGTTCCTTTGTCCATTTATTGATTGGACTGCTTTTTTTGGTGTTAAGTTTTTTGAGTTCTTTATATATCTTTTTTTCATTATATATGACAGCAGAATATGTTAAGATTTTTATTACATATATAGAGCGCAATTTTTCATATCTCTGGTTGTAGAACAATATATTCACACCAATTCATGCCTTCATACATGTACTTCGTATAATTATGATCATCACATTCTACCATCATTAATAACCCCATGCCCCCTCACAACCCTCTAACCCTTCTGCCCTATCTAGAGTTACTCTATTCCTCCCATTCTCCCACTTTCTATCCCACTATGTATCAGCCTCCTTATATCAAGGAAAACATTGGGCATTTGGTTTTTTGGGATTGTCTAACTTTACTTAGCATTATCTTCTCTAACTCCATCAATTTATCTACAAATGCCATGATTTTATTCTCTTTTATTACAGAGTAATATTCCATTGTGTATATATGCCACAGTTTTTTATCCATTCATCTATTGGAGGGCATTTAGGTTTATTCCACAGTTTAGCTATTGTAAATTGTGCTGCTATAAATATTGATGTGGTGTGTTCCTGTAATTTGCTGTTTGTAAGTCCTTTGGGTATAGACTGAGGAGAGGAATAGCTAGGTCAAATGGTGGTTCAATTCCTAATTTTTTAAGAAATCTCCATACTGCTTTTCATATTGGCTCTACTAATTTGAAGTCCCACCAGCAGTGTATGAGTGTACCTTTTTCCCCACATCCTCGCCAACACTTGTTGTTGTTTGTCTTCATAATAACTGCCATTCTGATTGGAGTGAGATTAAGTCTAGAGTTGTTTTGATTTGCATTTCTCTAATTGCTGGTGATGATGAACATTTTTAAAGTATTTGTTGGTTGATTGTACATCATTTTCTGAGAAGTGTCTCTTCAGGTCCTTGGCCCATTTACTGATTGGGTTATTTGTTTTTTTGGTGTTCAGCTTTTTGAGTTCTATAATACCCTAGATATTAGGGTATTATGCTCTATCTGATATGTGAGGGGGAAAGATTTTCTCCCAAGATGTAGGTTCTCTCATAGAACCTTACAGATTTTTTTTTTCTGAGAAGAAAATTTTTAGTTTGAGTCCATCTCATTTATTGATTATTGATTTTAATTCTTGCACCTACAAGTCTTATTAAGGAAATTGGGGATTAATCCCACGTGATGGAGATTAGGGCCTACTTTTTCTTCTATTAGACACTGGGTCTCTGGTTGTATTCCTAAGTCCTTGGTCCATTTTGAATTGAGTTTTGTGCACAGTGAAAGGTAAGGGTTTAAATTCATTTTGTTGCATATGGATTTCCAGTTTTACCAGCACTATTTGTTGAAGAGGCTATATTTTCTCCAATGCATGTTCTTGGCACCTTTGGCTAATATAAGATAATTGTAGTTTTGTGTTTTAATCTCTGTGTCCTCTATTCTGTACCATTGATCTACTGGTCTGTTTTGGTGCCAATACCATGCCATTTTTGTTACTATTACTCTGTAGTATAGTTTAAGGTCTGGAATAGTGATGCCACCTGCTTCACTCTTCCTGCTAAGGATTGCTTTAGCTATTCTGGGTCTCTTATTTATCCAGAGGAATTTCATGGTTGCTTTTTCTATTTCTATGAGGAATGTCATTGGGCTTTTCATCAGAATTGCATTAAATCTGTATAGTGCTTTTCAAAGTATGGTCATTTTGATAATATAAATGCTGCCTATCCAAGAGTAAGGTAGATCTTTTATCTTCTATGATTTCTTTCTTTAGGGTTATGTAATGTTCATTATATGAATCTTTTACTTCTTTCGTTAAGTTGATTCCCAAGTATTTTATTTTATTTTATTTGAGGCTATTAAAAATGGGGTAATTTTCCTTGTTTCCCTTTCTTAGGATTTGCCACTGATATATAGAAATGACTTTGATTTATGGGTGTTGATTTTCTATCCTGCTACTTTGCTGAATTCATTTACTAGTTCTAGAAATTTTCTGGTAGATATTTTAGGGTCTTCTAGGTATAGAATCATATCATCAGCAAATAGTGCCAATTTGAGTTCTTCTTTTCCTAGATGTGTCCCTTTATTATCTTTTGTCTAATTTTTCTGGCCAGTGTTTGAAGAACTAAGTTAAATAGAAGTAATGAAAGAGGCCATCCCTGTCTTGCTCCAGTTTTTAGAGGGAATGTGTTAGAGTCTATAAACAAGTCTGGATGGCGCCTGGCATTTTGCCAGAGGGAGTGATTTGTGAAGTAACTCCAGCGAGCCATTAAGTGTGGAGATTCCTTATTGGTTGACTGCTGTATCTATTTTATGTTAATTAAGATAAGCTATGTGTAATGTACATATACCCTTCCTGTCCTACAATATACGGCTCCCACTCCTGCTGTATCAATCTACACAAGTTGCTCATCACCCCCTGGTTATTTTGCTGCAGCCGGACTGCGGCAGTAATGCCTTCAATTTTTCTCCATTTAGAATGAGGTTGTCCTGGGGCTTAGCATAGTTAGCCTTTATGATGTTGAGATATGTTCCTGTTATCTCTAGTTTGTTTTTTTTTTTTTTTTTTTTTTTAGTGTTTGGAACATGAAGTTGTGCTGTATTTTGTCAAATGTTTTTTCTACATCTATTGAGATTATCATATGTTTCTTATCTTTATTTCTACTGATGTGATGAATTACATTTATTGATTTACATATGTTGAACCAACCTTGCATCCCTGGGATGAATCCCTCTTAATTGTGGTGCACGATCTATTTTATATGTATTTGTATTTGATTTTCCAGAAGTTTATAGAGAATTTTTGCAACTATGTTCGTTAGAGATATTGGTCTGAAGTTTTCTTTTTCTTTTTTCTTTTCTTTTCTTTTTTCTTTCTCTTTCTTTCTTTCATTCTTTCTTTCTTCCTTTCTTTCTTTCTTTCTATCTTTCTCTTTCTTTCTTTCTTCCTTTTGCTGTGTCTTTACCTGGTTTTGGAATCAGAGTGATATTGGCCTCATAGAATGAGTTTGGAAGTGCTGCCTCTTTTTCAAAATAAGTAAATAAATCGGAGAGTACTGGTGTTAGTTCTTTAAAGGTTTGTAGAACTCAGCTGTGTATCTGTCCAGTCCTGTGATTTTCTTCATTTGTAGACTTTTGCTGGCTTTTCCTATTTCATCACTTGAAATTAATATGTTTAAATTGTGTATATCATCCTGATTCAATCTGGGAAAATTATGTGACTCCAGAAATTTGTCAATACCTTCGATATTCTCTATTTAATTGGAGTACAAGTTTTCAAAATAATTTCTAATTATCTTCTGTATTTCTGTAGTATATGTTGTGAAATCTCCTTTTTTATCGCATATGTTAGTGATTTGATTTTTCTTTTTCCTTCTCTTCATTACCATGGCTAAGAGTTTGTTAATATTATTTATTTTTTCAAAGAACCAACTTTTTGTATTGTCAGTTTTTTTAATGTTTTATTTTGTTTCAATTTCATTGGTTTCAGCTCTGATTTTAACTATTTCCTGTCTTCTACTGCTTTTGGTGATTTATTTTTCCCCCCCTAGGGCTTTGAGATGTAGTATTAAGTAATTTATTTGTTGACTTTTTCTTGACATTCAGTGTTATTATTGAGACATAATTTGTATTCCAGCCATTTTTGTTTATTTTTGGTATTAAATGTGACTTGGTTTCTCCTCTGACTAGATTTTCCTTTAGTGTAATCCCTCCCTCTGCTTATTTTCATTATTGATTTTCATTTCCTCTTCTTGGAATATTTGGCTGAGGATGTTCTGTAGTGCAGGCTTTCTACTTGTAAATTCTTTTAACTTTTGTTTATCATGGAAAGTTTTTATTTCATCCTCAAATCTAAAGCTTAGTTTTGCTGGGTATAAGATTCTTGGTTGGCATCCATTTTTCAGAGCTTGGTATATGTTGTTCCATGGTCTCCTGGCTTTGATGGTCTGAGCTGACATATTTGCTGAGATATGAATTGGTCTCCTCCTATATGGGATCTGATTTGTCTCTCTTGAAGCTATTAAGATTATATCCTGATCCTGTATGCTCAGCATTTTCATTATAAAGTGCCTTTGTGTAGATCTGTTGTAATTTTCTACATTAAGTGTCCTTTAAACCTCTTGTATTTGATTTTCCAATTTCTTCTTCATGCCTGGAAAATTTTCTGATTTTATCTCATTGAAGACATTGTGCATTTATTTGGTCTGAAACTCTGTGCCTTCCTCTATCCCAATAACTCTTATATTTGGTCTTTTGGTGTTGTCCCATAATTCTTGAATGTTCTGTTCATGGCTTCTAACTTTCTTCACTATATGATCAACTTTATTTTCCAGATTGTATACTTTGTCTTCATTATCTGATGTTCTTTCTTCTAAGTGATCTAGTCTGTTGGTTATGATTTCTATTTTTTAGAGAGAGAGAAAGAGAGAGAGAGAGAGAGAGAGAGAGAGAGAGAGAGAGAGAGAGAGAGAGATTTTAATATTTATTTTTTGGTGGACACAATATCTTTATTTGTATGTGGGACTGAGGATCGAACCCAGGCCGCACACATGCCAGGTGAGCGCACTACCGCTTGAGCCACATCCCCAGGCCCTGAGTTTATTATTTAATTTATTGTATCCTTCATTTCAAGGATTTCTGGGTTTTTTTTTCAGAGTCTCTATCTCTCTTGAAGTTATCTTTCGTTACCTATATTTGCTCTTATATCTCAAATTTTTGCCTGTATTTGCTCATTTAGGTCATTCTTTAATTCATACATCATTCTAATTACAAACCTTCTAAACTCCTTCTCTGACATTTAATCAACTTTGCTGTCAATGGCTTCTGTTATTATAGTGTCCTGATTTGTTTGGGGCACTTCCCTCCCTTGTTTTTTCATGTTGTCTATGTGTCTTCCTTTCTTGCAGTGTGGATCTGAGATATTGCAGTTTCTTCCTTGTATTATTGTAGTACACGTGCAGATTTTCTGTACCTCTCCTTGATGTTGGGCTTCCAGACCCTGCTGGTGTTCCTCAGTGAATGCTACTACATCCTGGATCTGGGTCCTGTTTAAGTTGGAGTAGGTGATTCTTGATTGCTGGGCTTGACCTCCTGTAGTAGTCTGCTGGTCTGAAAGAGAGGTCCAGTGCCAGAGGCTGGGCTCTGACAGGTGTCTGTCCCACTGGATAAGGGGTGGACTAGGCCTCCTTTGCACCTGGGTCCCACAGAGGCTGGTGTGGGTGGATCTGGGCTGCTTTGCTTGACCTCTCGTGGTAGTATATATATATATATATATATATATATATATATATATATATTGAAAGGCCAATTGACCCTATCTTAACTCATAATATAATCTCAAACACTGACCTCAAAATATTCTCAAAATATTTCTTGTGAATTGTTGCTGAGTAATGAATTACTGATTTGTGATTTTGATTCTTCATAACATTTAAATAGTTCTAAAAATGTTATTTATTTTTTCACTGAAGAAATATGAAGTTTTAATTATAGAATGATCATTATATATTCTGGCTCTTGGGGAGCATTGAATTTTTTATATACACATAATTTCAGAAAATATAAGTTTCAAAATATATGTCAGACATCTAGAATATATCGCAGCATATATATATGTATATATATTTCAGAATATAAGTACATATATATCTTTCAAAATCTATATATGTACATTCATATATAGATTGCTATATGCAAAAGACTCACAGACAAACATTCTACAATGAGTCATACAGCTCTTACAAAGTTATGGGAACAAAACCATGAATTTTCTTATGGACCAAAAGATTTTCACAGAACATGAACTTCAATAAAAAAAGAAATGCACATTGATGGAGAAAGAGTTTTAGAATCATGTTGGGTGTGTCTGGAGATTGTATCACCAAGTTCAGAAAGAGGCAATGTTTGGAAGTCTCAGCCCCAGTCTCATTTTTTTTTTTGATCACGTGTTGGTGGGGAAAGCAAGGAGGCAGTGTTTATGAACTCCATCAATAAACCCAAGAATGACCCTTGAGGTAGGCATCGGTAATTCAGTGGACACCAAAAGATGAATTAAACAGAACAAGTTGACTAAGCTGTGTTCATTTCCTCAAATCTCAGTTTATTGTCTGGGGTTCTGGAGGAGCAACATAAAAGGCTGGGCAGGAAGTAAATTAAACAACAACAACAACATACAAGCCAATTCCAAACTTAAAATTCTACAGTTGCAAATGAGGGCTGAAATGGCAGGGAAAGAAACTAGAAATGTATTGGGCAAGAAGTTTTAACTCAGACAATATTAAAT
Organism: Urocitellus parryii; assembly: GCF_045843805.1. NCBI lineage: Eukaryota > Metazoa > Chordata > Mammalia > Rodentia > Sciuridae > Urocitellus > Urocitellus parryii. The sequence goes on along the minus strand of NC_135538.1, from coordinate 59,056,214 downwards.
GTTTTAGTTGAATAGATTAAAAAATGTTATTTTGAAAGGTGAAAGTGGCCATATGACCACTGTGGAAAGGAAACTGTGGCTCCTTTCAGGATTGTAACCAAGGAATAAAAAAGGGACAGTCAGCAAGGAGTGTTGGAAGGCAGAAAAGAGAGTAAACCATAAAAGAAAATGATATTGTTTTCTCCTTAAAACTGATTGTGGACCAGTCAAAAATTTACCTCCAGACTCTGTCCTATATCTATATCTGTGATGAGTTTTATTAAGTTGATAATAAAAGATAGCAGGGACTTAGCATATGAGATATAAAGACTGGGTTAAAGCTGTAGTAATTAAAAGAATAATATATATATATATATATATATATATGCATCTATATTCATATTGATTAAATAAACTACAATGATCAGAATAATGTCCAAATATAAAATTAATTTTCACAACGGTTAAAAATGGCAATTAATTAAGTGGAGACAAGTAGTGTTTAGAAGCACAGGCTTGGGATTCAGATAACTTGGGTCTCAATCTCAAATTCAATTTTCATTAGTTGAGTGACCTTGGATAAACTGTTTAATATCTATGAGTTTTAATTGCCACATCAATAAAATGAGGTAATTATATTACTAGCCTCATTAATTTGTTATGAAAATAGAAATCAGTTATAATTTAACCCACTTATGCTAGTCATGGGCATAGTAAGACATATATATGTTTGTTAAATTAATAATAATAAGCAGAACATCTAAAGTTAATGACAAGTTGAATTTCTACCTATTCCACATTTAAAACTACTCTCTTGACAAATTAAATATAAACATAATGTAGGAGTTGTGCTATTTGAAGAAAAAACATTGCAGTTGTCCATCAGTATTTTCAGGGGATTGGTTCAAAGATCTCCCATTGATTCAAGCATTCATGAACACTCAATCTTCTTATATAAAATGTTACAGTATTTACATATAATCTATGCACATAATCCTGTACAATTTAATTGATACCTAGATTACTTACACTTAATACAAGGTAAGAGTTTCATAGCTAGTCATTATGCTTTATCATTTAGAGAATAATGATAGGAAGACCATCTGTACAAGTTCAGTACAAATGAAGGCATTACAGACCTAACTACTTACTACATGGATGACTTGTGATTACAGCAATGCTTAAATGTGAGCACTGGAGAGACTCAGGATCAGTGAAATCACAGAAGGCTACTGCAAAGTAGACATACATGTTATTTCATATGTAAAGATTCAGAATAATGCTCAGCATTCAGAAAAATCAAGTTTTGATTTTTGGAACTATCTGGAGTTTTTAAAAGAATCTTTTTGAATTGCAGTTGAATGGCTCTACAGATGAAAAACCACAGAAGCTAACTGTACTTCTTTATATAATCTTTACATTTGGAAGTCTTGCTACATATTATATTCAAGGGGAGGGGTCCTTATAAAGTAGTGATAGATTTAATTGTATATAAATATCTGTAATTTGAAGTCTTTTAAAAATTATATATTCAGCATTCAAAAACAAAATATTTTTAAAAGGCTTCATGGGTTTTCCCAGTAAAAGAAACCCCCTCACTTATAAGTAGCATATGTCAAAAATTTATAATTAGCTGATGTAAAAAATTTCAAGATAGTTTTATGTTCTTGATTTAATTGCATTATTTTTAAAAACATGATAAGCAAACATATTGCAAAAGATCACTTGTCATACAGAGAATAGTTTATTACTATAATCAATTGGAAAAAATATGTAATACAATAATCTTTTAATTAGTTTCTTAATTCTCTTTAATTCATTTTTAGGAAGATTCAAAATAGAACAGTTCTATAGTTTGAATCTCAAGTGGCCAAGGCTTTTGTGTTGAAGGCTTGATTATCAGCCTATAGCAGTACTGGGAGATGGTGGAATTTTGAGGATGTGAAACATTAGAAGTAAGTCATTGGAGACATGTCCTAGAAGAGGAAGTTGTGATCAATTTAATTGATACCTAGATTACTTATAACACTTCATATAATTCCTCCCTCCCTCTTTCTCTCTCTCTCTCTCTCTCTCTCTCTCTCTCTCTCTCTCTCTCTCTCTGCTTCTTGGTGCCATGAATAGAGCAGTTTTGCTCCACATGTGCTCCTCATCATAATTGCCTACTTTGCCACAAGCTCAAAAACAAAGGTGTCAAGTGAACATGGACTGAAACATCTGAATCCATGAACCAAAATAAATCTTCCCTTCTTTTAATTTTATTATCTCAGTTATTTTGTCCCAGTGATGGAAATCTAACAGCAGAAACTAGGTGTTCTAATTATGCAAAACTTTTAAATTTAGAAACATTGCAAATGGATTTTTTAAATGTTTTTTTTATTACCTGGAAACACATTTGCAGGAATGAGATATTTTATGAAACACTTAATAAACTCTAAGGCAGTATATAACATTAACATTAATAAAGAATGGGACACAAATGGAATCTTAATTTATAGGAAATATATGATACTCTCTACATGATATTTTTTTCTTTTGAGTAGATATTGAAAGTATCTATGTTCCTTACTAAGTAAAATTTCATTTTGTAATATATATAATTTGAAGAGAGTGATATAGGTCAAAATTGCATATTTTTCAGTTCAAAAATACAAGAAGTGTATGAATAAGTAAAGCTGACAATGAGAATTATATGCAAGTAATGTCAGTAATTTAATTAATATTTTTAAAATGTAATTAAATTTACTATGGTCATATAGGAAAGTAACAATCGGGTATTGAAATAAGGAATATAAGGGAACTCATTGGAAACCTAAGATGATCTCAAATAAGAAAAACAAAACATGGTAAACATTTTTAAAAGACAAATATTAAAGAAAGCTGTTTTAAATGCAAATGTGTTCTCATGATCTTTGGTAGGAGAGGGAATGGATTCATTAATGGAATGGAGAAAATGTCTCTGATTATTTGTCTGCTTGCATAGGAAAAAGAAACATTTTTCAGTCTGTATGTACCTGTGTGTGGAAAGGGAGGAGACACCAATTTAAGCCCTTTTTTAAAAAATAGAGAATGTATGTCTATATACATACACAAACATGTATATATATATTCACACACACCATACATTATAAATATATATATTCATTTCTATGTTCACTCTAACTCTCTCTCTCTCTCTCTCTCTCTATATATATATATATATATATATATACATATATACATATATATACTGAACACAAAGTTAATAATGCTCATCAACTTTCAACTGATTGTTTTAATTGAATATGCTTGAAAAGTTTTTCACAGTGAATTTTTTTCACCTTGAGTTCATCAGACATCACTTCTTTAATAGTCTAGTTTCTGTTGTTATGAAAAAATAAATAATCTGGGAATGTATAAAGAAATTGGTTTATTTATGTGTTATCTTTCTTTTACTTAAAAAAATACCTAACATACTCAACATATGAAGAGAAAAAGGTTATTTTGGCTCACAGGTCTGGAGATTTCAGTTCATGAACCTTTGGCTTCATTGGTTTGGACCTGTGCTGTGGCTGTCCATTGTGGCAGAAGTATGTGACAAAGCAAGCTGTTTACCATATGGCAAGAAATGATAGAGAAAGAGGAAGCGCCTGAGAGCCCACAGTACCCCACAAGAGCATGCCCCAATGACCAGAGAACTACTACTAGGCTCTACCTCTTAAAAGTTTCCATCAACTCTCAGAAACACTAAGCTGGAGGTGAAGGCTTTAACACAGGAGCTTTTGAGGAAAATTTTAGATCCAAAGTATAGTAACTTAGTTACAGTTTGGGAGGTTCAAGAGCCTGATGTTGCTACCACTTTGGATTTATTGAAAATCTCTTTAACTGTGTTACATGGAAGACAGCATCATAATGGAAGCACATGTGAGAGGGAGAAATGACTGAATGACACAGAAAGCTGGAGAGAGGCTGAGGAGGGATCTGGGTTGCCCTGTTATGACTAACCAGAGCCCTTCAAGAATCACATTTTTTTTCGGAGGGCAACTCCACCAAAGGTCTAATTATGTCCCACTGTACCTTACTTGTTACAAGCTGTTATTTCCTAACACTGCCAAACTGACGATATTGTCCCCCAAGTATTCATGGTCACATGAACCAACTGTGTTGTATTTCTTAGGCAAAATAATCACAAAAACATAAATCATATTATTAATAATGCAAGCAGTGATACTCTTGCTACTTTGCTTTTCAATTTTATCCATGTCATAATATATAGAAATGAACTTCTTCCTTCTCTTTCATATATTTCTGCATTTGAGATGCTAAGAATTAATGTGCCTTTTTCTTTCTCACACATTGGTATTCTTTCTTGCTATTTCCTGCTTTACTCCTCATTTTCCTTTTCTTACTAAATTCTCCATTTCTCTCTTTATTTTCCTTTAAGCATTGTTCATGTGAACTATTATTAAAACTGTTGTGAATGTATAATTATAACAATTTCAAACAGATTTTTTTTGAGCTAGGGGAGATACCAGGGATTGAACTCAGGATAACTCAACCACTGAACCACATCACCAGCCCTATTTTGTATTTTATTATGGATAAAGATCTGAGGCTGGCTTTGAACTCATGATCCTCCTGTCTCAGCCTCCCAAGCCACTGGGATTAAAGGCATGTGCCACTGCCCTAGGCCTTTCAGACATATTTTAATTTCAACTATTAAATAGAAATTACAGAACATTTTTCTAATATTTTCCATTTATATTTTGCTTTCCACTTAAAAAATGAACTTGCATACTGTATCTCGTTATATATCACAGAACAGTCTGGTTAGTTTGATTCGTTTCTCCATTTTGCATTCGCATCCTCTCTAGCTGGAGCAAAGATTGCCTTATTCATTGCCTTCACTAAGAGTACATTTCCTCTGCTGTTCAAGTGGCTATCTAATGACTGATCCTGCTAATCCTGAGGAGAAATAGAGGATAGGTACTGAATGACCGGAAAAGTACTTTGCATTCCCAAAGTACTTTTTAAAGCAAAACTAATTATTAATAGTTGCTTGTGAAAAAAGACATTTCATTTCCTTACTAATTTTTATCTCTGAACATATTCAATAATTAAAATGATGAAATCTAATACCATGAGAAAAACTCAGTCTATTTAGCTTCAAGATTAAAGATATCAAAATATTCTGCATTGCATAACAGATTTTTTTAAATTAACATTATGATTTTCCAAGTAAGCCATTTGTAAAATATTAACTAGTTAAGTGATATTATCATAACAAAAGAGGTTATTAAAGATTAATTTGAAAACATAATACTGTCACAAATATTTGCATTTTCTTTTGATCTGTAATAATGTTAGACTAAGTTGTAATAAAGCACTTTCTAAAAGTTATATTTGTCAATATATGTTGAGTGTTCACTATGTGCCAATCACATAATTAAAAACTCTAAGGTTTCAAAGGAACACAATTCATCTTACTTTTTAGAAAAATAATTGTTAAAAATGTAAAGAAAATATTCTGAGAGGTAAACACTTGTCAAGCTGCCAAATACTACACATATTCAAAGATGACTGATTAGAAATTGTGAGATAAAGGGCTGGGGATGTGGCTCAAGTGGTAGCGCGCTCGCCTGGTATGCGTGCGACCCGGGTTCGATCCTCAGCACCACATACCAACAAAGATGTTGTGTCCGCCGAGAACTAGAAATTGTGAGATAAAAATGTTTGGAATTCATGGGTATGTAGCGATAAAGTCACAATGGAAGAGCTCTAGAAGTCACAGATCTTAAAGACTGAGCAGTAAAATGAATGCAGAGGGAAAAAATTGATTGGAAATAATAAGAGGAAAAGGATACTTGGTTAATTTCAAATGCTCAAAATTCAAGTAAAAAACAATTTTCTTTAAGAAGTAATGTTGACATTTTCAGCAATTTTAATTTCAGTATTGTATTTTCAAATTCAAAAATCTATATTTGTTTCTTTTTTAGCTTTATTAAGGTATGATTGACAAGTATTCTATACATTTAAGATGAACAATGTGTGGTTTTGATACATATTCATGATGAGATGCTCATTACAATGATACTAATTAGCATACTCACCACCTCAGAGTTACCTCTCCTTATGTCTGGTGAGAAGACTTGAAATCTACTCTCAGCAAACTTCAAGCATATGATACATTATTGGTGATAGTCACTATGTTGTTAAGATTCCATAATTTATTTATTTATGACATAATTCAAATAATTTACCCTTGAAAATCATCTGATCCCCCAACCTGCAGGCCTTGGAAATCACCATTATATTGTTAATATAAGTTTGACTTTTTAAAATATTTCATATGTGAGTGATATCAAAAAGTATTTATCTTTCTGTAGCTGTCTTATGTCACTTAGCACCCAGACTTCCATGTTCATCCACGTTGGATGGTGGGATTTCCTCCTTTTTAAAGGATGACTAATATTCCATTACATGCATACATATTAAAGTTTTTGCTTATTCATCCCTAGATATTTGTTTCCATATTTTCATCATTATAAATAATGCTGCAACAAACATAAACATCTCTTTAAGACAACAATTTTCCTTATTTTGGAAATGTACTCAAAAGTGGGATTTCTGAACTGAATCCGATAGTAGTTTGCACTTTTAATGTTTTGAGAAAGTACCATACTACCTTTACCAATTTATATTTTCATCAAGAGTCTTCAGAGTTACTTTCTATTTTAAAAAATATTATTTGTTCTAATTAGTTACACATGACAGCAGAATGCAATTCAACTCATTGTACATAAATGGAGCACAGATTTTCATTTCTCTGGTTATACACAAAGTATAGTCACATATTTGTGTAATCATACATGTATATTGGGTAATAATGTCTGCCTCATTCCACCATCCTTCTCACCCCCAAACCCTCTCCCTTTTGTAAAGGAATAAAAGGAGACACAGTGAGACAAGATACAGAGGCAGAAAGATGGCTGCTTGTCTAAGCGGCCAGGTTTATTTATACCAATAGGTTACATTAGGTCATTAGTGCCCAAACTACATTATTATTGACTGTATCACTATGGTTACTTATTCCGCAGTTAGATTCTACAGTTACAATATGCAATGTTAAAAACTTTTTGTAGCTTTCAAGAAAGTCCGTTGTCTGAAGTTACCTTTAAATGGGCAGGTCCAGGAGCACTTGGAGCTTGGTGAAACATTTTAGTTATCAGGCAGTTATCAGGCAGGCAAGTTCCTTTATTCCCAGGAGCTATGTGCCTGAGATCAAGGTCAAGGCTGAAAGATTCTAGCACAGAACCTCCTCATGGAGGGCATAGCCACAGCAGCTAGGCCTTATACATGTATTAGTTATCTTACTAGTTCCTGGGAGAAACTGCAGAATAGTCCAATTGTGGGAAACAGGGTGCCTGTTACCCCCCAGGAGGTTGCTCACCAGAGGAAGACTGTTCTGTGTATTTCCAGGGTCAGAACACTTATAACCCTCCCTTCACTCCCCCCTCCCCGCCACTCCCCTCTGCCCATTCCAAGTTCCTCCATTCTTCTCTTTCCCTATCCCCCTTAATGGGTCAGCATCCACATATCAGAGAAAACATTTGGCCTTTGGTTTTTGGGTAATTGGCTTATTTCTCTTAGCATAATATTCTCCATCCATTTATCTGCAAATGCCATTATATCATTCTTCTTTAAATGCTAAGTAATTGCATTGTGTATATATATATCACAGTTTCTTTATCCATTCATCTATTGAAGGACATCTAGGTTGGTTCTATGGTTTAGCTATTGTCAATTGTGCTGCTATAAACATTAATGTGGTTGTGTCACTGTAGTATGCTGTTTTAAAGTCCTTTGGGTATAAACTGAGGAGTAGAATAACTGGATCAAATGGTAGATCCATTCCAAGTTACATGAGGGATCTTCTTACTGCTTTCCAGAGTGGTTGCACCAATATGCAGTCCAACCATCAATGTGTGAGTGACCCTTTTCCCCTAGAGTATCCCCAACACTTATTGTTGCTTGTGTTCTTGATAATTGCCATTCTGACTGCAGTGAGATGAAATCTTAATTTTGATTTGCATTTCTCTAATTGAGATGTTGAACATTTTTTTTTCATATATTTGTTGATCAATTGTGGATTTTCTTCTGTGAAGTGTCTGTTCAGTTCACTAGCCCATTTATTGATTGGGTTTTAAATGGGATGGATTCAATCTAAAAAGCTTCTTCTCAGCAAAGGAAACAATCAATAACATGAAGAGAGATCCCACAGAGTGGGAGAACTTCTTCACTACAAGAACATGAGATAGAGCACTAATATCCCAGATATATAAAGAACTCAAAGTTTCTCTTTTTACTCAGTTTCAGCAGCACCTGTTTCATTTGAACTTTGGTAATAGTCACTATAACAGTTTTGAAGTGATATGTCATTTTGGTTTTACACTTTATTGGATTATTGTGATATTTTCAATTAGATTATATTAGCTTATTATATAGATTGATATTTTAGCAGCATGTACTAATCTTACATATTAACAAAGTTTAATTTAATATTTTGCCACATGCATACAGCATGCACTGATAAGTCAGGACAATTAGTACTGTTATTATTTCCTTATGTTTGGAGACTTTGAGCTCTTTCCTTCTACATCTTTATCAAATCTGTGAATATACTGTGAAGTATAGTCATCCCCTTTTTATGAGGAAGCCTTAATTTATTCCTCTGTTCAACAGTGTTTTGGTTCTTATTATACAACATTTCTTTTCTTTTTTTTTTTTAGAAAGAGAGAGAGAGAAAGAGAAAGAGAGAGAGAGAGAGAGAGAGAGAGAGAGAGAGAGAGAGAGAGAGAGAGAATTTTTTTGAATATTTATTTTTTAGTTTTCTGCGGACACAACATCTTTGTTTGTATGTGGTGCTGAGGATCGAACCCGGGCTGCATGCATGCCAGGCGAGCGCGATACTGCTTAAGCCATATCCCCAGCCCCTCCAACATTTCTTTATCCACTACCTTCTTCCACTCTTCCCAACCTTCAGTAATTATTACTATACATTAAGTAATTATCATTGTATATTTAGACTGAAAATTTTAACTTTCACATATAAGAATGAACATGCGGTATTTGCTTTTCTGTGTCTGATTTATTTAACACAATGTCTCCAGATCCATCCATTTTCTTGCAAATGTAGGATTTCATTATTCTTTATGACAGAATGATTTTCAACTATATAAGAAATTGTCTTCCTTTTTCTATTAACCAGTTAATGAGGTACACATGCTGATTTTATATATCAGCTATTGTGAATGATATAATAATAAACATAGACATACAAGTATCTCTTTGTATGTTGATTTTATTACCTTTGGATATATATTCAGAAGTAGGATAGCTGGGTCATATGGTGGAAGTAATTTAAGCTTTTTGTGGAAACTCCTTACTGTTTTTCATAATAAGTGTGCTAATTTACATTCCCATCAACATTGTTTATGAGTTCCTTTATCTCCACATCTTCATTTTTGTTTGTTTGTTTTTGATAGAGGTCACTCTTACTGAGGTGAGATGCCATTTCATTGTGCATCTGGTTTGCACTTATTTTCTTAACTGCAAATAACACTGAACCCTTTTAAATATATTTGTTAATTTGTATTTCTTCTTTTGAGAAGTCTGTCTTCAAATCATTTATATGCTTTTAATGAACTGAATTTTTTAAATGTGTATGTGTATATTGTATTCCTTATATATTCTGATACTAATCCTTTGTGACATGGTTAGCATTTTTCCCTTCACTTGACTGTTTTTTTCTCACTTTTTTGTTTCTTTTCCTGTGCAGAAGGTGCAATTTGATGTATTCCATTTCACAAAGAACATTCCATTTGTTCCCCATGCTTTGGGACACCTATTTGGAAATTAGTAATTGTACTAATGTCAAATTTTTGTGAACTTTCACATTTTACAGTGATTTCTTTCATTTAAGTTGCTTTTTGAAACTGGCATACAGCTTAAATTTCAATTTTCTGCATGTGAATATCAAATTTTTCTCACACCTTTTGGTGAAAAAGTTCTCCTTTATGCAAAGTGTGGTTTTGGCACTTTTTTCTGAGAATAGGTTGGCTGCAAATGTGTGGGTTTATTTCTGTGATCTTTATTTTCTTCCATTGATCATCCTATCTGTTTTTATGTGAATGCCATGCTGCTTCAGTTACTATGGTTTTGTGAAGAGACTTTAAATCAGGTATAGTAATGCCTCCAACCATGTTGTTTAATTTTTTAAAGATTGCATTGGTATTTGGGAATTTTGTGCTTCCATACAAATTTTAAGATTGTTTTTACAATTCTTTGAAGAATGTCAATGTTATTTTTGTGGGAGATTTTATTGAATCAGTAGACCACTTTGAATAGTATGGAAATTTTAACAATATTAATTCTTCCATTCCATCAACATGGAAGGTATTTCTAATTTTCAAGGGAGCGGTGCCTTCTTCAGTTTTTTCCATCAGTATTTTGTAGGTTTTATTGCATATTTCTTCATTTCCTTTTGTAATTTTATTCCTAAGCATTTTATTATTATGTTGCTATTGTGAATAGGATTGATGTCATGATTTCTTTCTCATCAAATTTGTTATAAGTGTTTAGAAAAGTTACTTAAGTTTAATATGTTAATTTTGTATTATGCTATTTACTGAATTAATTTATCAGTTCTAATATTTTTTGGTAGTCCTTTTTATGTATATAAACTTAACTTGTATAAACAAAGATAATATAACTTCCTCATTTTTTCCAGCATGCCTATTATTTCTTTCTCTTTATTAATTTAAAATTTCTGTCACTATATTAAATGACAGTGGAGAGAGAGCATATGTCTTATTCTTGACCATAGAAGATCATAGAAGAGGCCTGGGATTGTGGCTCAGCGGTAGAGCACTTGCCTAGCACCGGCAGGACCAGGTTCGATTCTCAGCACCACATAAAAATAAAGGCATTGTGTTGTGTCCATCTCCAAAAAAACAAAACAAACAAAACAAAGATTCTCTCTCTCTCTCTCTCTCTCTCTCTCTCTCTCTCTCTCTCTCTCTCTCTTTCTCGTTCTCTTAAAAAAAAAAAAAGATCATTGAAGAAGTGTTTTTAGCCTTTCCCCATTCCGTATGATGTTGGTAGAACCTTTGTCATTCTGTGGTATAATCCCACTATATCTAATTAGTTTAGAGTTTTTAACATAAATATATATTGGCAAATTATTTTCCTGCATCTACTGAAATGATCATATGATTTTTATCCTTCATTCTGTCATTGTTTGTATTATATCTATTGATTTGTGTATATGTTGAGCCATGTTTTTATTCCTGGTATGAAGTCAACATGATCATGGTGGATGCTTTTTTGCTTTTTAAATTTTTTTGATGTGCTACTGAATTTTGCTTGCTAGAATAAAATATATATTCTGCAGCTATTGGGAGAATTGTTCTGTTCTTTAAATGTATGATAAGTTCATTTTCTCTATAGTATACTTTAACTCTGATGTTTCATTGTTGATTTTTGGAGGGATCAGGATAACATATCCATCGATGAAAAGAGGGTGGTGAAATTTCCTTCTTATAATTTAAAAAATAGCAATATTTTAATATTTCTTTTATAAGTGTCTTTATAAGAATGTTAATATATTTAAAACACACACACACACACACACACACACACACACACACACACATATATATATATATATATATATATATATATATAAACAATCTGGATAATATATCCAAAGGTAATATGTGCCATTTTAACATTCTTGCCCAGTTTTACTTAATGTTTTATCTGAGTAAGTTTTAGAGTAAAAAGAAATAAAAACTCTAAGATTAATTAAGCATTTAATATATTATTACTAATGACTCCTTATCTTAAATCATTAATAATAACAAAGCTCATAAAATTTTGCTGAATGAAAATAGGGAGATAATGAAATGAGAAAATTGTAAAATGAGTCTATTTCAGCCTTCCAATTTTATAAATATGGTTTACAGTACTCCAATGATCACTAAATATGAATGGGACAGTAGTATTCATTTAACTCCAATTCACTGATTAATTCTTACTTTAATCCAATACAATAAATTAAAATATCCAATATTAATATTAATTATTAAATTATTTTTCTCTCTTGTCATATATGGGTTGTAAGTTTGGTGCCTCTGCCATATATATATATATATATATATATATATATATATATATATATATATATATTCATTCAATAGAATCAACTCTATAGGGCCATGTTGTCTTAACAGCCAACCCAAAGGTTCAGGAAAACTAGTAAAATATGAAATGACTTAGGGATTGCCTTAGAACTGTCATATGGTACTTCCACTCAGATTTTCTTATCCCAAATTCACATAGCCAAGCCTGTCAATAAAAATGTGCTCTGCCCAGTGGCATGGAAATGCTTACTCTTAAACAGACTCCGTTTAAATGATAGCAAAGAATACAGTTATTTTTCTTGTTCCCAAATATTTGTTTTCCTTCTATCAAAAGGAAAAATAAATATTTTTTATAAATAATACTTTACAAATCTTCCATTCAACTATTATACACTATATATTGTTTTGCTAGACTCTGAGATAAATAATATATTGGATTTCTAGCTAGCCTTAATACCAACTAGTCAATCCCATTTGTTTTATACATTAAGTATCAGAGATCCAGAGATTGTGGATTATTTTGTTATTGTTCAAAAGTGTTGGGAGCCACTCTGGACAGTAGCTATGTATGTGGCAAACCAGCTATGGGCTGTGTGTGTGTGAGCTGTGAGCATCCTGAGCATAGAAAGTAGACTGGATTGATGATGACGCTCTGTCTGGGCTGTGCACATATGTGTCCAGGCGAAAAGCCTGCTCTGCCTTTGATCATCACACAGCACATGAGATGGACGTGATCTTCCAATCTGCTGGTCTGCAAGACATAACAAAGCTAGATTCAACCCCCTAAAACCTGACCCCTTGCCTCATTTAAGTGGATTCTCCCCTGTAAAACCAGGTTTGAGGCATGCTCTTTCTCTTTCTTGACTACCTTGCCTCCTTTGTGGAAGCTGGGTCAGAGGAGCCAACACAGAACTGGTTTAGTCATGTGTCACAACACTAAAATTAGAAGTATTAGAACATAAGTCTCTTATCTCCTAATTTTATGTATTTCCTTTGTATTAAACTAAATGATATTGGGGATAGAAAAATGAGAACATAAAATTATTATGCAAAGAACATTTTTTAAAGAACATTTTAATTGTGTACATAAATAAAGTTCTTATGAAGACAAAATATCTAAAATTACTAAATAAAATTAGAAACAACATCCATGAGAGTCTTTGACAGAAAGGAATTGTTTTTATGGATTGTCAACTAAGCCAAGTACATAAATGTAATAAAATCTAGAAAGAAATAGTTACACAGTTTCCTCTAGCATCAAGAAGTTCTGAGGATTTAACTCTTCGTTTAATTCTTCTTCCAACACTTACTCAAAAGAACATATAGACATTCTAGGAACAAAATAAATGACAATCTTACCCAGTTGCTATGTGGGTACTTAGATTATATGATTTTTTTAAACAACCTGCAACTGATAAATAACCAATAATTGATAGGATGCAGTGAAATGTGAGGCTAGTCAAGGACTACTGATGAACTATGACAGGAAAGTATGAAGCCAGAAAGGGTAGCAGAGATTGTCATTTCACAAATTGAGAACTCCCTTATCTACTTGGTGACATTTTCCTCAATGCTGTATGTCTCAGTGCTGAGTAATGAGACCATTCATAAGCCACACTGAAACTCATGATGTCCAGTGTTGGGTTATTCTATTGTACTCTAGGTTTTATTAAATTACATAATTCTGGTTCTCAGTGACACTCATTGTGTCTCACGAGTGTGATTATCTGTTCAAGCTCGAGTCTTCTGGGCTACTACAACTGGGCTCCATTGCTGGTGCAGAATAGTAGCATTTCAGCATACATGTTCTTTGATTTTGAAGGCAAATTTACGTATATTTTTGGATTTCTTTACCAAACTTAAAATAATACAAGAAAATCACTAGATAACAGAAATCATGAAAATAACACAGAAAGTTTAAAGTTTGACAAACTTTGGCTTACATTTGAACTAATTCATTTACAAAGTAAATAAGACAATTCATTTACTCTGCTTAATTTCCAATATTCCTACCTGCAAAATATTACTTTTTTTTTTTTTTTTGCAGGGAGGGGTACCAGGGATTTAACTCAGGGACACTATATTGTATTTCATTTAGGGACAAGGTCTCACTTAGCACCTCACTGTTGCTGAGGCTGGCTTTGAACTCAAAATCCTCCTGCCTCAGGTTTTTTGAGCCACTGGGATTGCACCATGGTGCAAGGCAAAATATTACTTTTTTAAAATTGAGTAGAGTTAATATATCTATTTTTGCTTACATGACTGCTGCTTTTCAATGGTAGCCTTCATATATTAGCTTTATTTTCTTGGAATTTAAACATAAAATGTGTTCCTGTATATGTAATTTTATATGTAATTATTTCTTACTTTTAATTTTAATGTTTGTGTTTGGGTTAGCTTAAAACATTTATAGTAGTCAAGCTCTTGTTTTCCTCATTGAAAACAAGATAGCTAGTTAGAGAAAACTGACTTAATTCAAAATACATTAAATGTATTTCCTATAACAACATAATGTCTAAATGTAAAGTAACTATTTTGGTAAAAATTAACTTGAAGTATTCATATAATGTTCTATATAATGTTTGTAAAACTCTCTCTCTCTCTCTCTCTCTATATATATATATATATATATATATATATATATATATACACACACACACACACACACACACATATATATATATATGTATATGTCTCTTTTAGAATTAATTCTTGTCCAAAATAGTTTTGCTGTTTTATTATGTTAATATTAGTGATTTTTAAATTTAAGTTGAAGAATTCATTATAATTAAATTTTCAGTTCTTATGTTCAGTTTTACTTTTGCATATTCCACCATATTTGAATATGGTCACATATTTTAACTGTGGCTACAAATTAAGAGTTATGTAATCTGAATGCTACATTAGGACTGAAAGAGGTTTAGAGTTATCTCATCATACATAAAAAAAGAAAAAAGGAAATAATTATTTGTAGATATGACCTTGGAGAGAGTCTGAGAATTAATATATAACATCTGTGAAGCACTCTGAGCTTTTTGAAGTAGGAGTTGTAATATAATGTAATATCACAGAAATCTCAGTGATTATGAAAGAGCAATGTATTAAAGACAGTTTATCTATCAACAGATTAATCTTTTACAGAGCCCCAGGCAACTGCTAGTTGCTAGCACTACTGTCAATTATGCTCATGAAGAGATAGATGTAATATCTACACAACTACTTCTTATATATTACCTTTTATTCCTTATGACTCATATTGTCAAAAAATGGTTCAAATAAATCAAGAAATAATATGCTAACTTCTTTATTCTTTTAAAATGCTTGGCCATTTTAGCCATTCCACAAAGTAGGAAAAAAAATGGAAACAGTAATTTTAAAATGGAAAATTAAATGATTGCATAAGTTTATACAATATTTTCTGAACTTCTATATGTCACACATGTATGCTTCTCTAAAATGTATGTATTTTTGTTCCAGAAAGCCCCAATTTAAACATCCAACAAAATTGTAACAGAGAAGTTATTTTCAAGTTTAAACTAAACTATAGAATTTCATTTTAGTGTACTGGGATTGGCATTGAAACAATGCTTATATTTGGGGCACTTTATTGTTTATTATATGAGCATTTAAAATTGATTTTACGTTTTATAGTGTATAATAAAAGGCAATAGATTTAGAGACGAGGTAGCATTTTTCAATGAATATTTTACCTGAAATTTATAGTTACTTGATTAATATATATATTTTTTCTTATTTATGATACAAAAGTAGTGTCAAGGCTGTGTGTGTGTATGTGTGTTTTGGTGCTCCATTATTTAAATATATTGTAAAGAGCATAACAAAATTGACTTTGAGAGCTTGTTTGGAGGTTCTAGCAGGGGAGCACAGCTAATTGTATACCCTTGACAGAAGAATGGTCCTCCTCTATCAGGGAAGGTCGTGGACCTAGTGCGCAGCTTCAGGAGGGATGCACATGGAGTGGTGAGGGAAGAAGGAGACACCCACCTGATAAAGCTAAGTGAAATTAGCCAATCCCAAATACCAAATGCTGAATGTTTTCTTTGATATAAGGAGGCTGATTCATAGTGCGACAGGGAGAGGGAGCATGGGAGAAATAGATGAACTCTAGATAGGGCAGAGGGATTGGAGGGGAAGGGAGAGGGCATGGGGTAATTAAAGATGGTGGAATGTGATGATCATTATTATCCAAAGTACAGGTATGAAGACAATAATTGATGTGAATATACTATGTATACAACCAGAGATATAAAATATTGTGCTCTATATATGTGATAAGAATTGCAATGCATTCTTCTGTCATATATAAAGAAAAAAAGGAGTATAACAAAAGATAAATCTACAAAGAAATATAAATTCTGAAGATCTTAAATATTCAAAAAGAACTCTTAATAAAATTTTGTATATTATAATGCAAAATTATTGATAATATAAATCTATGATTGTGTTTAAAAGCCAGAATATCAACCTCTAGATTGATATACACTTTATTTATTATACTTTATAATATTTTATTTTATACTTTATTTATTATACTTTATAATATATTATTTATAAACATTATGTCAGTTACTCAAAGTAACAAAATTATTTATTATATGATCCAACTTTCCACATGTTCAGTCTGTTAATGAAACAGAATTTAAACTTCTGAAATTTAAAAAGCAGGACTGATTATACTTTAGTAACATATATATAAATTTTTTTATAATTTTTTTATGAATTACAATGTTTCACAAGAGCCTATTTGTGTTACTAGTGTAATCTCAATTCACACATGGGAAAACTAAAATTTAAGTGCATTAGTTGAGGCAATTTTAACTGCTACAACAGGTAAGTCCTTGTGTCTTAAAGTGGTGATTTAATTTCTTGGTCATGGTGTTTCTGACAGCAGTTTGCCAGACAGATTATATGAGAGGGTGTTTTCTGATTTATATAGACTTTCCAGTATGCCAGCTAATGAGGGCTCTGCCTTTTTTTCAGTATAAACCTTCTGAATTGACTCTTGGTGACAATATCTAACTAGAAGATTTGGAAAGCGATATTGTAGAAGACATTTCATGGGAAGTGATTACTGTAGAGAACTGGAAGAGGTATATTACTGCTGCTTGTATTTCTACATCCCTATAACTATATACAAGGGATGCAAGAAATATCTACTCTGAATCTTTGGAATAAAGAAATGAATTTGAAGCCAACTATTCTATAATATAGAAATAGTAAGAACCATATTCAATGAGATACAGATAATAGGGATAGTCTGGATTAAAAAATGATACCATCCAATAGAGTGAAAAGTACCAAACCTGCCTCTTAATAATATTTTATTTTGTAATTTAGTATTTTATAACTAATAAAGGTAATTCATATTAATTATTCTATGCCGCAGTCTGGGCACAAATCACGAGCCACTGAAGCAGGAACAAACTTTATTTTTGAACTCCACCAAAACACTTCACACAGGCTGCGGGAGAATTCTCCCCAACGCCACGTGGCTTGTCCAGGAATCTGCAGCCGGAAATATCTCTCCCGGAAATCCCTCCTCCTGCACTTCCCCAACCAATGGGAACTCTCAAGGAATCCCCAGGAATTTCCATGAGAACTCCAAAGTAGAGCGAGAACTCAAAAGTAGTGGCCGAGGCTGATAGTAATGCCTGGCCCGTCAACCAATACTGTTGGCAAAATGCCAGGGGCCATACAGACTCAGCCTTGGCTCTCAGCAATTCTATTTCACCCATACAACCATTCTATATAAAAAATAATATTCTCATAGAAATTTGTAATATGAAGTATTAATAAAAATTATACAGCACAGAGAATGGGACATAAAGCCTTGGTCTTTCATTTTCCATCTGTTAGTTTTGTGCAGATTATTTAGATTTTATCAATATTAATTTTTTAGAGGCTAAACACTACCAATACACCCCATGAATAAATAAATACAATATAACAAAACATATGCCAACTGTATAGAAAGAAAGACAAGAATATAATGGAAACTGAAGAATTTGTTCTACAGGTACCTGATCATGATATAGAAAAAAAAAATGTTCTATTGAAATTTGGAGGCAGCTGGGCACTGTGACACATGCCTGTATTCCAGTGACTCAGGAAGGCTAAGGCAGGAGGATTTTGAGTTCTAAGTCAGTCTCAGCAATGGTGAGGTGCTAAGCAACTCAGTGGGACCCTGTCTCTAAATAAAATACAAAATAGACTGGGGATGTGGTGGCTCAGTGGTCACGTGCCCCTGTGTTCAATTCCCAGTACAGCTCCCCATCCCTTCCCCGCCAAAAAAAAAAAAAAAAGAAGAAGAAAAAAATAAAGAAATAAAGACAAAGAAAAAACCAAAAGAAATTTGGAGGAGAAATAATATCTCCTTCAGTATTTCAGTAAATATTCATGAAACACTTAAGAATCTGTATGGAAGAGAAGGAGTCCTGATTGATACTAGAACTATTAAAAATAATTTAAAATAGATTATAGACTTTAATGAAAATTATAATGCTTCTAGGAGTATACATTTTAAAGTGCCTTTGAGATATTTCTTGAAGTAGACAAAATTCATGTAATAGACATAAAATGCTTATAAAAAATAAGAAATTATGCACTTTTAATGAACTGCATTTCTTTCATAAGAAATATACCACTATGAGAACACAAAAGCCATTTAATAGGAAATGATTAAATAATAAATATATCTGAAATAAAATATGTACTTCATACAAATAATTCTCATAAATAAATAAGAAAACATATAAAACATAAAATAGGAACAAATTTACATAGATACTTCACATATGAGAATTTTCAAGTGACCAGTGAGAGTTAAGAATTTCTCAGCAAGGCATGAATTTAATAATGTGGGGCACTGGGTTCTATCCTTAGCACCACATAAAAATAAAAATAAAGGTATTGTGTTCACTTACCACTAAAATTATATATATATATAATTTTATATATATGAATGCAGTATTGAAAGCAGAAATAGATGTTTCAACATAGTGTCAAGTACATGATACATGGTAGTGATTTCAGAACTGGAGTGAAGCTATTGGTATAATTGAAATTGATTTGACATTTTTAAAGTCAATAATAATGGTTGTGATTTCTCTTTAAGCAGTAGAGGAATAGATGATCTTCTAAGAAAGTACTTTATATATTTTGTATTTTGTTTTGCCTAAACTTTAAGGGATCAGTATTAAAATCATAAAGCTTACTTTTTTTTTATAAAGACAAAAATAACTTGTGTCAGAATAAGCAAGACATTTAAAATGTTTTTGTAAAATATAAATTAGAGAAAAGAATGTAAACTGACTCATGGGAACTAAAGAAGTTAAAATCTAAGGATCAATATGGGAAGACTAACATGGGAATCAGTTTACCTATAGAACACTGAAACATTTTGAATTTGAAGAAAACAAAATATTATCTACTTGAGAGTGCCAGGGATCCCAACTGCAGCAGGACCAGGGAGATCCAGGCCAACTGATTCGCACGGCCTGCCCTGCGGCTACAGAAGGCGTGGCGCCTCAGTGAAGCCATTAATTAGCAAGCAGGGAGGTTAGGGACTGCCATTAGGTGGAATCCCACCAGCCA
Organism: Urocitellus parryii; assembly: GCF_045843805.1. Taxonomy (NCBI): domain Eukaryota; kingdom Metazoa; phylum Chordata; class Mammalia; order Rodentia; family Sciuridae; genus Urocitellus; species Urocitellus parryii. Next base: position 59,036,439 of record NC_135538.1, on the reverse strand, counting down.
AGCCCACACGGACCCTTGGGCCGAGCACAGGATCTCAGAAGGGGAAGGAAGCGGTACAGTCCCATCCCCCACAGCGGACACTCCATCCAGGCAGTCAGCGGCCACCATCCGGTAAAGCTGAAGGATACACCATCACTCTCCAACAGCTTGCAACATCAAAACAGGTTGGTGTCATTCAGCTCACCCCCCAGACAGCGGGAATTCACATAAAATCTCTCCTAGGCTTGCCGGGAGAGGGAGTATCAAGCTGAGCCTCCATAAAGACTAGGGGGAAACTAGAGACACCTTACCTCCAACCCCTCCTCCCAGAAGCGGCCAAAACGAAACCTGGCTAGCCAGCGCTGGGGGAGGGGCAAGCAGAAAAAATCAAAGTGATAGAGTGCCAGGGATCCCAACAGCTTGCAGCAGGACCCGGGAGATCCAGGCCAACTGATTCGCGCGGCCTGCCCTGCGGCTACAGAAGGCGTGGCGCCTCAGTGAAGCCATTAATTAGCAAGCAGGGAGGTTAGGGACTGCCATTAGGTGGAATCCCACCAGCCAAGCCCACACGGACCCTTGGGCCGAGCACGGGATCTCAGAAGGGGAAGGAAGCGGTACAGTCCCATCCCATCCCCCACAGCGGACACTCCATCCAGGCAGTCAGCGGCCACCATCCGGTAAAGCTGAAGGATACACCATCACTCTCCAACAGCTTGCAACATCAAAACAGCCAGCAGCAGGACCCCGGAGATCCAGGCCAACTGATTCGCGCGGCCTGCCCCGCAGCTACAGAAGGCGTGGCGCCTCAGAGAAGCCATTAATTAGCAAGCAGGGAGGTTAGGGACTGCCATTAGGTGGAATCCCGCCAGCTAAGCCCACCGCCCACGCCCGGAACAGGCCCAGCGACCTGCCTGCATGGTAGTCACGACACCCCAATTGGAATAGGGACAGAGCAGAGCCGCCTTCCACTCCCGGAACAGGCTGAGAGAGACGCCAGCGTGGTAGACACGTCACCCCAATTGGAGTAGGGGCACAGCCGCCGCCCGCACCTGCAAGGGAGACTTTTCAACTATACAAGAGCAACATAAATAAATAGGGGGTAAATTTCAAAAACACAACAGTTGCACCAAGCAGAAAGAAACGCGAGCAGTATGAAAAGACAAGGAAAGAAAGGACCACAAGCAATGCAGGTCAACTCAACTTTAGAAGAGGTAATAGCTGCAACAGATGGAATATCAGATAAAGAGTTCAGGATATATATGCTTCAGATGATCTGGAGTCTCAAGGAAGACATGAGACAGCAAAATCAGACAATGAAAGATCACATTGACAAACAAATCCAGGAAGTAAAAGATCAATTTCACAGGGAGATAGAGGTAATAAAAAACAAACAAATAGAAATTCTAGAAATGCAGGAATCAATAAACCAACTTAAAAACTCAATTGAGAATACTACCAGCAGAGTAGATCACTTAGAAGAGAGAACATCAGACAATGAAGACAAAGTATTTCAACTGGAAAAGAACATAGACAGCTCAGCAAGTCTGCTAAGAAACCATGAGCAGAACATCCAAGAATTATGCGACAATATCAAAAGACCAAATTTAAGAGTCATTGGGATACAGGAAGGCACAGAGCTCCATTCCAAAGGAATAAACAGTCTATTCAGTGAAATAATATGAGAAAACTTCCCAGAATTGAAGAATGAGACAGAATCCCAAATCCTAGAAGCCTACAGGACGCCAAATGTGCAAAATCATAAGAGATCCACACCTAGACACATTATAATGAAGATGTCCAACATACAGAATAAGGAGAGAATTTTAAAAGCTGCAAGAGAAAGAAAGCAGATTACATTTAGGGGTAAACCAATCAGGATAACAGCTGATCTCTCAACACAGACTCTGAAAGCTAGAAGATCCTGGAATAACATATTTCAAACACTGAAAGACAGTGGGCTCCAACCAAGAATCTTGTATCCGGCGAAATTAAGCTTCAGGTTAGAAAATGAAATTAAAACCTTCCACGATGAACAAAAGTTAAAAGAATTCGCAGCTAGAAAACCATCTCTTAAAAAAATCCTTGGCAAAATATTACAGGAAGAGGAAATGGAAAATAACATTGAAAACCAACAATGGGAGGTAGGACAGTAAAGGGGGGAAAGTAGTCAAAGAGGATAACAAATCAGGTTTAGTAACATCAATAAACAAATATGGATAGAAGAACAAACCATATCTCAATAATAACCCTAAATGTTAATGGCTTAAACTCACCAATTAAGAGACACAGGCTAGTAGAATGGATCAAAAAACAAGACCCAACAATATGCTGTCTACAGGAGACGCATTTGATAGGAAAAGATATACATAGACTGAAGGTGAAAGGTTGGGAAAAATCATATCACTCACATGGACCGCGGAAACAAGCAGGAGTGTCCATACTCATATCTAATAAAATAGATTTCAAGCCAAAGCTAATCAAAAGGGATATAGAAGGTCACTTCATACTGCTCAAGGGAACCATACACCAACAAGACATAACAATCATAAATATATATGCCCCAAATAATGGTGCAGCTGTGTTGATCAAGCAAACTCTTCTCAAGCTCAAGAGTCTAATAGACCACCATACAATAATCATGGGAGACTTCAACACACCTCTCTCACCACTGGACAGATCTTCCAAACAAAAGTTAAATAAGGAAACTATAGAACTCAATAACACAATTAACAACCTAGACTTAATTGACATATATAGACTATACCACCCAACATCAAGTAGCTACACTTTTTTCTCAGCAGCACATGGAACCTTCTCAAAAATAGACCATATACTATGTCACAGGGCAACTCTTAGACAATACAAAGGGGTAGAGATAATACCATGCATCTTATCTGATCATAATGGAATGAAACTGAAAATCAATGATAAAAGAAGAAAGGAAAAATCAAGCATCACCTGGAGAATGAACAATAGGTTGCTGAGTGATCAATGGGTTTTAGAAGACATCAAGGAGGAAATTAAAAAATTCCTAGAGTCAAATGAAAACACAGACACAACATATCGGAATCTATGGGACACATTGAAAGCAGTTCTAAGAGGAAAATTCATTGCTTGGAGTTCATTCCTCAAAAAAAGAAAAAACCAACAAATAAATGATCTCATACTTCATCTCAAAATCCTAGAAAAAGAAGAGCAAAACAACAGCAAAAGAAGTAGAAGGCAAGAAATAATTAAAATCAGAGCTGAAATTAATGAAATTGAAACAAAAGAAACAATTGAAAAAATTGACAAAACTAAAAGCTGGTTCTTTGAAAAAATAAATAAAATTGACAGACCCTTAGCCATGCTAACGAAGAGAAGAAGAGAGAGAACCCAAATTACTAGCATACGGGATGAAAAAGGCAATATCACAACAGACACTTCAGAAATACAGAAGATAATCAGAAATTATTTGAATCCTTATACTCCAATAAAATAGAAGATAGTGAAGGCATAGATAAATTCCTTGAGTCCTATGATCTGCCCAGATTGAGCCAGGAGGATATAGACAACCTAAACAGACCAATAACAATAGAGGAAATAGAAGAAACCATCAAAAGACTACCAACTAAGAAAAGCCCAGGACCGGATGGGTATACAGCAGAGTTTTACAAAACCTTTAAAGAGGAACTAACACCAATACTTTTCAAGCTATTTCAGGAAATAGAAAAAGAGGGAGAACTTCCAAATTCATTCTACGAGGCCAACATCACCCTGATTCCGAAACCAGACAAAGACACTTCAAAGAAGGAAAACTACAGACCAATATCTCTAATGAACCTTGACGCAAAAATCCTCAATAAAATTCTGGCGAATCGGATTCAAATACATATCAAAAAAATTATACATCATGATCAAGTAGGATTCATCCCTGGGATGCAAGGCTGGTTTAATATACGGAAATCAACAAATGTTATTCACCACATCAATAGACTTAAAAATAAGAACCATATGATCATCTCAATAGATGCAGAAAAAGCATTCGACAAAGTACAGCATCCCTTTATGTTCAAAACGCTAGAAAAATTAGGGATAACAGGATCATACCTCAACATTGTAAAAGCAATCTATGATAAGCCACAGGCCAGCATCATTCTGAATGGAGAAAAATTGAAGGCATTCCCTCTAAGATCTGGTACAAGACAGGGATGCCCTCTCTCACCACTTCTGTTCAACATAGTCCTCGAAACACTGGCCAGAGCAATAAGGCAGACGAAAGAAATTAAAGGCATAAAAATAGGAAAAGAAGAACTTAAATTATCACTATTTGCAGATGATATGATTCTATACCTAGCAGACCCAAAAGGGTCTACAAAGAAGCTATTAGAACTAATAAATGAATTCAGCAAAGTGGCAGGATATAAGATCAACACGCATAAATCAAGGCATTCCTGTATATCAGCGACAAATCCTCTGAAACAGAAATGAGGACAACTACTCCATTCACAATATCCCCCCAAAAAATAAAATACTTGGGAATCAACCTAACAAAAGAGGTGAAAGATTTATACAAGGAAAATTACAGAACCCTAAAGAAAGATATAGAAGAAGACCTTAGAAGATGGAAAAATATACCCTGCTCATGGATAGGCAGAACAAACATCATCAAGATGGCGATATTACCAAAAGTTCTCTCTAAGTTTAATGCAATGCCAATCAAAATCCCAGCAGCATTTCTTGTAGAAATAGATAAAAGAATCATGAAATTCATATGGAATAATAAAAGACCCAGAATAGCAAAAACAATGCTAAGCAGGAAGTGTGAATCAGGCGGTATAGCGATACCAGACTTCAAACTATACTACAGAGCAATAGTAACTAAAACAGCATGGTACTGGTACCAAAACAGGCGGGTGGACCAATGGTACAGAATAGAGGACACAGTAACCAACCCACAAAACTACAACTATCTTATATTTGATAAAGGGGCTAAAAGCATGCAATGGAGGAAGGATAGCATCTTCAACAAATGGTGCTGGGAAAACTGGAAATCCATTTGCATCAAAATGAAGCTGAATCGCTATCTCTCGCCATGCACAAAAGTTAACTCAAAATGGATCAAGGAGCTTGATATTAAACCAGAGACACGGCATCTGATAGAAGAAAAAGTAGGGTATGATCTACATACTGTGGGATCGGGCTCCAAATTCCTCAATAGGACACCCATAGCGCAAAAGTTAACAACTAGAATCAACAAATGGGACTTACTCAAACTAAAAAGTTTTTTCTCAGCAAAAGAAACAATAAGAGAGATAAACAGGGAGCCTACATCATGGGAACAAATCTTTACTCCACACACTTCAGATAGAGCCCTAATAACCAGAATATACAAAGAACTCAAAAAATTAGACAATAAGATAACAAATAACCCAATCAATAAATGGGCCAAGGACCTGAACAGACACTTCTCAGAGGAGGACATACAATCAATCAATAAGTACATGAAAAAATGCTCACCATCGCTAGCAGTCAGAGAAATGCAAATCAAAACTACCCTAAGATACCATCTCACCCCAGTAAGATTGGCAGCCATTAGAAAGTCAAACAACAATAAGTGCTGGAGAGGATGCGGGGAAAAGGGCACTCTTGTTCATTGCTGGTGGGACTGCAAATTGGTGCAGCCAATTTGGAAAGCAGTATGGAGATTTCTTGGAAAGCTGGGAATGGAACCACCATTTGACCCAGCTATTCCCCTTCTCGGTCTATTCCCCAAAGACCTAATAAGAGCATGCTACAGGGACACTGCTACATCGATGTTCATAGCAGCACAATTCACGATAGCAAGATTGTGGAATCAGCCTAGATGCCCTTCAATAGATGAATGGATAAAAAAAATGTGGCATTTATACACAATGGAGTATTACTCTGCATTAAGAAATGACAAAATCATAGAATTTGGAGGGAAATGGATGGCATTAGAGCAGATTATGCTAAGTGAAGCTAGTCAATCTTTAAAAAATAAATACCAAATGACCCCTTTGATATAAGGGGAGTAAACAAGGACAGGGTAGGGACGAAAGTTTGAGAAGAAGATTTACATTAAACAGGGATGAGAGGTGGGAGGGAAAGGGAGCGAGAAGGGAAACCGCATGGAAATGGAAGGCGATCCTCAGGGTTATACAAAATGACATATAAGAGGAAAGGAGGGGTAAGACAAGATAATACAAATCGAAGAAATGATTTACAGTAGAAGGGGTAGAGAGAGAAAAGGGGAGGGGAGGGGAGGGGAGGGGAGGGGGGATAGTAGAGAATAGGACAGACAGCAGAATGCATCAGACACTAGAAAGGCAATTTGTCAATCAATGGAAGGGTAACTGATGTGATACAGCAATCTGTATACGGGGTAAAATTGGGAGTTCATAACCCACTTGAATCAAACTGTGAAATATGATGTATTAAGAACTATGTAATGTTTTGAACGACCAACAATAAAAAAAAATATTATCTACTTGAGCAATTGGATACCTAAACCTCCATTTTCTCCATAGAAGATAGAGGCTTACTTCCAGGATAAATTTAACCTGAAGTCTCCAGATGTTCCTAGGTCACCAAATTTGTGTTAGGCATGTGATGTGCAGATTAAGGCAATAGTTAATGACATTATAAAATAAATAAGATACATATTGGTATCCTTTTTCTTACATTACTTTTGTAATAAAACAGAAAAGCATATAACCTATTTTCTCTATCCTCCAAAACTTGCAGAAACGTATCTACTTAAAGAAAAGATCATATCTGGTACATATGAATCTGTAAGGAAGGATGAATCACACTTAAAACCCATGGAAAATCACTGGTTGGCATATCCTTCACATACTCTTCCACATACACAGAGCTCCCAACCACCTTTCTGGTGCACATAATATAACAATATAATTTGGCCAATATCAATCCCCAGCACTTCCTCCTGCCCCACCCCACCCAGGATATTTTCAATATGAAAAATGTTTCTATAAAGGTGATATTGACCCCATTATATTTTTTTAATCTTTATTGCTTTATGTTTAAATAATCACTAGTCACTTAGAAAGGTACAAGAAATATTGAGATCAAACTTAAAAAATTGGAGGTTATCGAGTTTCATATATTGAAATATTAGAGTTAGAAAAATCATCATATTTTAAATATGTCAATTATACGATGATTTGATATATTCATAGTAATTTTAATAGATGTCTGTGTGTACCTTCTCTTCCAAATTGAAGAACCCTTATGATAATATTGAGTCCATCTGAATAATTAAAGAAAATCTCCCTATGTAATATCAACTAATTAGCAACCTTTATTCCATCTTCACTATGGTATATTCATATATACCAATAGCATGCAGCAATCAAAAAGGGTGAACTACATGAAATAACAACATTAGTAATTAGAACAAATATAAATTGAGCAACAGATCCCATGTAATGAGTATATACTATATGATTCCATTTACATAAATGAGTTGCAAAATTGTCAAAACAAATTAAATTAATAGAATTCAAAATATTAGTTACTTTGGGCAGAAGTATTACATGGAAGTCAGAAAGAAAGAGACTTGAAATTCTCAGTAATATTCTAGATCTAATAGAAGTTCTAAAATCAGTTAATATTCAAATGGCTCAAAATTTGAGTATTCATTGGACAGTTCACTTGAGATTTCTGAAATTTATTATGTATATGTTACATATTATACTTCCAAATAATTTCAAACTATTCCAAGCCCTCTATAAAAGTTAAAAGACTAGGCTTCTTGAGTTTTTCAGGAAAGCTCTTAGACAGCAAGTAAGAGTCTTAAAACATGCATAAATATAAATACATTCAAAAACAGCTTGATGACTAAATCTTTTTACTTTGAAATTCTGCAAACTGCTGTATTTTTATTTAAGTTAAATATACATTTGATTTACAGTAAACATTCTCTTTTCATTAATACCTATATGTGTTCAGTAGATACATTAATTTCTTTGCTGCTATCAAAGATCACATTTAGTAACAATTTTTTTTTCTAACTTTCTGTTTTGCAGATCAAAAGTGCTATGTGAGTCTGTCTCACTGAGTTAAAACAAGACATTAGCAAGGCTGCATTTGATTCCTCACCTTTCCCAGCTTTCAGACTCTGCCTGTATTCCAGGGACTTCTGATTCTTCCCCATCTTCAAAGCCAGTGGTAACTAGTGGAATCTTCCTCACATTGTGTCACTCTCATCAGGAAACTTCTGTCTTCCTTTTTCACATTCTAAACCTTGTGATTGCACTGAATACACCCAGCAAATCCAGCATAATCTCTGGATGTTAAAATCAGCTGATGATGATCGATAATTCCATCTGCTGCCTTCATCTTCCTTCACCATGGGAGGTAACATTGTCACAGTTTCCAGGGTAAGGATGAGGACATCTGTGGGAAGTTATTTTTCTGTCTACTCTAGCAGGTATGTAGGGTTTCACTTTGAAAATTAAGTCTACAATGTAAAAGATGTAACATGTCATAGGTTATTCACAAAGTCTAATTTTATATTTTTAACCCTGATTGCTCTCTACAGTTAAGCTGATTTATTAGTTCATGCATGTGGAAAACAAATTACCCTATACAACTTTAATATGTACCACCTTGACTTTTTAACATAAAAATATTTAAAAACCCTGAGTAAAAAATAAATGATCTTTACATATCTGTCGAGGAATGCTAATGTTGACCTTTATATTTCTGCTTCTGTTTATTAAATTTTCCCTTGATATTTAACTCTGTTTTTCCAATCTTGATAATTTCCATCTAATAGTCATATATTAATATTTAGAAATTACCATTGTTATCATAAGAATTTGATCATTATGTCAAAGGTCTTTGATTTCATTATAAAAATAGAATCAATTGTTTATATAAATGTATTAATAAAGTGTTTTAATCCTAGATAATATTATTCAGGAGTTCTCAGAATACAAATGTTTTCTGAAGATCACATGAAAGTATTCATTTATTGGAAATAAGATAGTAGCCACAGTGACATTTAACTTTTATTTCTAATTTTAGTGGATTTTTTTACTCAGTTCCGAGGAAGGATTGACTACAGCTTCTCAATGAAAAGAATTATTGAAGATGAGACAAAGAGAGTTAAATAAGAGAGTCCTCCATTTTAGAAAACCCTATAATAAATAATTATATAATTATCCTGGAATTATTATTACCCAAAGAAGTGTGTTATCATGTTAGTATAGGCAACACTGAAGAGCACCACATGAACCTGATTCATAGACATAGTTATGATTATTTGCAAATGATAAGTGAACGCTCCAGGTTGCTAAACAGCACTTGAGACTGGAGAGAAAAATAATTTATAGTTTGTAATATGTTTTATCCCATTTACATTGAATATATATGAGTGTGTATACATCTCTCATAAATATCTCATAGATATTTCACATATGTAATATATGTATGTATGGAGTGTCAGACACAGGATAGTTATAGCAGAAGTTTTATATCCTTTATTTATTTTAATATGGTTTTCTTTTTGTTGTAGTGCAAATAAAAATCTTACATTTTATCTTTTCAATATTTCACATTTTAATATTTACCTAAGCAAACACATAATATATAGACTTTACTGTCACATGATACTTTATGGAGTCTGTCTTCTTGTAAGTTTAAACATGGTCTTTGTGAAGTGGATTTTAATGGACTATTAACAGAAGTTAAAGAATCTATTTAGGGAATGCCTGTATACTATCTCTGTTCTTCAAACCCTTTGTTCTTAAGCCCAGAGAAAAATATTTTCCCACATTTTTTTCTCATAATAAATGCTAGCTATAACAATGTTAATCATTGTTAACATTTAATTAAAAATTAACATGTAGCTGTGCATGATGGTGCATTCCTGTTATCCCAGCGACTGGGGAGGTTGAGGAGGAAGAGCACGAGTTCAAAGCCAGCCTCAGCAAAAGTGAGGCACTGAGAAACTCAGTGAGACTCTGTCTCTAATAAAAATAAAAACAAGGCTTGGGATATGGCTCAGTGGTTGAGTGTTCCTGAGTACAATCTCTGGTACCCACCCCCCAAAAAGTAATATGTAGATTGTTAATGTCAGTTATTTCTGAAGACTGATTAAAGTGAAGGAAATAACATGATCAGAAATCATCTTTTCTGGAGTATAGAGGAAATGAACCATGTTTAGGAAGGTACCATGAACAGCTGTATAACCTTATGTAAACCTTGGGAAGCTAGGGACATGTATCTATGGCAGGGAAAAATTGTGTTATATCTTGCCAGGTGGATCAATTTCCACGCAGCAGGGTCATGTCCTGACAATCTATTTTCATCTCTATCACTGTTCCCTTACTGCCTAAGACCACATAATCACCCCTAAGAATGATATTCTTGTGAATCTTCAATAGCTTAGAGATTCTTGTCTTAGTATGATGTGTTAATAAGTCTGGATTATAAAAATAGAGGCATATGAATTATATTTATTTATTTACCCAAATTCTTAAGTGAGTCCTTCCTTTCTTCTGGTTTGAAAATGAGTGATAAGACATCTCTGTGTATATTAGAAAATGTGGGATATGACGTATTATAGGTCAAAAATCTCTAATTTAACTTAAACAATAATTTTCCATTTCAGGAAATGCTCAAGAAAACATTATTTATTTTGCCATCTTTACTTTTCCATACTCATGCAGCAAATATGCACTCCACTTTTCAAGTACACATTCAATGCTGCCTTTCATTTGATACTTTCCATGCATGTTGAATGTTTATCCAAGCATTATATTTTAAAATACCCTTATAAATCTTCAAATCACTTTTCCAGTTACATTGCCCATAATCGACACTTGTTAATATGTTTCATGAATGCACTTGAAATATTTTGAGTTCTCATTGGAATGACAGATACATTCATCCTTCCTCTATTCTTCCTTGAAACATTTATTGAACACTCGTAATTTTTCAGACACTATCATAATTTAGAGTGATGCCACATTGAGCAATACAGAAACTAGCCCTATATTTTTTTACAATTTTTAAATTCTTATGGGTGATTTAAATAGTATTTACTAAATGTTAACAATTGTCACTGGGGAAATAAAGGAATTTAAGAAATCTATGTGGCCTATGGAAATGATTGATATGTTTTTAGAATTGTTATGTTTTTAAGGTACTCCAGATGGATTTCTTTGATAAGGAGACATGAATAGAGTTTTTACAGAAGGGAGAAAATAACTTATGTGACTAACTGGGTGAGTGTATTCCACGCAGGGAGAAAGGCAAAAGGTGAATACCCACAAGGAAGAGGGTGCCTGGCAAATTTTAAGATCACTGACATAGTCACTGTGGGAAGAGTAGATATTGATTATTGAGTGAAGAGAGTTTGTGGTAAGCACCCCTATAAAATTTGAAAGTTGAACGTTTGTTTTTTTTTTTACCATAAAAATAGAAACAGAAACCATTGAACAATGAGAAAACTATTTAGAGCCAAATTTAAAGATTAGTAGTTCAAAAATATTAAGATATTTTACATATTATAAGGATCGATAAAAATTTCATAAATAAGTAGATTGTAGCAATTTCTTGTAGCATATGATGTCCAAACTGGTTTAGTAGGCCATCAGATGAAATTAAAGGAATTGGCTAAGACAGAATAAAGAAACTGATTTATTCACTGTGTATATGACTCTGCATTTGGAAAATCTTAGAAGAATATTTTTTAAATATGTTAAAATTATCAATAACAAATATGTTTATCAAGATTGTAAAATACAAGTTTATTCATTATTCAAAAACCTCAATTTCTTTGATCCAGTGTTAGAAAAATTGGCAAATAATATGGGAAACATTCAATTCAAATACTCAGAATATGGTATATTTAGAGATAAATTTAACAAAATATGTGCCATATTTATACACCAAAAACTGTTTAACATATCTGTATAAAATTATAAAAAGAGTAAATAAATGCATGGAGAGGGTTACTACCCTTATAGCTCTTCAAACTCAATATTATTATGATGCCAGTTCTCCCTCAAATGTATCTACTTACTTAATATAATACAATTAAAAATTCCTGAAAATCTGTTTATTTTAGGAATCTACCACCTCATTCTAAAATTTGTATAGAAATGCCAGTAATTCAACACTACCGAAACACACAGAAACAAAATGAAACATAAAACATCCACTTCTTAAAGAACAACTTTTGAAGAATCATAACTAATTTTGAAGAATCATAACTATAGAGATTGAAACAGAATGCTATGATATTAGGGGAATTATACAAACCTTTGGGACAGATTAGAACATAAGCAGATTTCTCTAGCTTATTTTCTACCTCAAGCAGAAACCATTTTGTCTATAACTATTAAAATAATAGTAGCTCTAAACTGACTTTCTTTCTTTCTTTCTTTTTTGGTCATCCTACATGAGATTTAGAAAATTCCTATACATTTCTAGTTTGCTTAGATTTTGTCAAGAATGGGCACTAACTTAATCAAATTTTAGTTCATCTATTGACATAAGCCTCTTCTTTTTCTTTTTTTTAACATGATGAATTACATTGGATTTCTAATGTAAAATCAAATTTGCTTTCCATGAAAAATTGCACCTTCTTGTGTTGTATTATTTACTTTATAAATGGCTGGATATGATTCACTAATATATTTCTTTCTTGGTTAAAACTTACGGAAATTATTCTTTGGTAGTTTTCTTGTGACTTTTTTGTCTGGTCAAGGTGATATTGGTTTCCTAATATGAACTGGAAGTGATACTTCTTAATTTTTCTGTGAGTTTCTGTATAATTACTGTTTTTTTCTTAAAAGTTTGATGCAATTTTTATCAGTGAAGACCATCATACTTGCATCATACTTTCTCTTTGGAAAGTCTTTAAATTATAAATTCAACTTAACAAATATAAAAATACCTAGATTCTTGTTTGCTCTTGCATTTTATTGGTAATATGCATATTTCAGGAAATACATCAGTATACTTTAGCCAAAATTTGACATATTTCTTTTTTCTTTTTTTAGTTTTATTGATTTTTTAATACATGATAGTGGAATGCATTACAGTTCTTACTACACATATAGTGTAGAATTTTTCATATTTTTGTATATAGAGTATGTTTGTGCCAATTCATGACTTTATACATGTACTTTTTTGTATTACAATTATTTTTTACACATATATACCACATTTTTTTCATATCTGTTTATATATAAAATATGTAGACACCCAATTTGAATCTTCATACAAGTACTTTAGATAATGATGTCTATCACATTCCACCGCCCTTGCTAATCTCTTGCCCCCTCCCTTTTCTTCCACCCCTCTTCCCTATCTGGAATTCATTTAATCCTCAGTGGTAGAGCACTTGCCTAGCACATGTGAGGCCCTGGGTTCAATCCTCTCAACACCACATAAAATAAATAAATAAATAGATAGATAGATAGATAAATAAATAAATAAAATAAAGATATTTTGTCCAACTATAACTAAACAATAAATATTATAAAATACATATTTATTTTTTCTAAAAGACCAAATATTAAATGTTTTAGGCTTTGTAGGCTTAAGTTCAACATCAAAATTATTAATGATATATATCCATAACAAGATACAAAATCAGTACAAAAATAATAATGATAATAGTGCTTTTAATGAAAGCTCTGCTGATATAAATTGACAATAAGAAGAATTAAATTCTCTTCTGAAAATAAGAATTTGAGCCACATATGGTGGCACAGGCCAGTATTCCCAGCAGCTCAGGAAGCTGAGGCAGGAGAATTGGGACTTCAAAGTCAGCCTCAACAACTTGGTGAGGTACTAAGCAACTCTGTGAGATGCTGTCTCAAAATAAGATAAAAAAGGGTTGGGGATGTGGCTCAGTAGTTGAGTGCCCCTGAATTCAATCTCTGTTTCAAAAAGTAAAAATAAAAAATAAAAAAATAAAAAGAACTCAATAAGTATCTGAGTCCTTATTAAATATTCATCCTGAAATGCTATAGTTACAGATATTTCACTGTCATTTGTGATGCACAGAAGATTAATGCCTTATAATGAGAGCACTGTATAATGTTTGCACAAATATCTATTCAACTCTACAAGTGTATCTTAAGAACTGATATATAAAATATGTAAATAAATGTTGTGGCTGTGTTACAATGAGACATAACAAGCACTAAAATTTGAATATTTATTTGTCTATTTATTTGTTTATTTATTTATTTATTTATTTTTGGTACAGGGGATTGAACCCAGGGGCACTTACCCACTGAGCTACATCCCCAGCCCTTTTTTGTCTTTTATTTAGAGACAGGTTCTCACTGGGTTGCTTAGCACCTCCCTAAGTTGCTGAGACTGGTTTTAAACTTAGATACTCCTATGTCACCCTCCTGAGCTGCTGGGATTGCAGGAATGCAACATGGTGCCCGGCTAAAATTTTAATTTCATATAAATTCTACACATTAAATATAATTCTTCTATTGATTATTTTTTTAAATATATATTTCAAAAATGATCCCATGATAAATACAAAGTTAGGCAGTGGGAAGATTTGGTTTATGAATTGTATTTTGCTTGTGTTTCTTCTAGTTAAAATTATTGCGATTAATGTATGTCTAAGGCTGCCTTCTTAAGATTTTAACAACTGTAGTTTCTTTTGTGATGATGAATTCTCCTTGTATAATTGAATTTACTGTATTCAAAAGGTCAGGTGAAAGGATTTGCAATATTGCGGATTAATTTGGGTGAAACATCAATTTTTCATCAGTTTTAATTCATAAATCATTTTTTTGTTTCGTCAAAGTAAAATAAACTTGTTCAAATTTTTGAACAAATGTTTTAAAATATTAAACAAAAATTTAACTTTTTTTTAGTATTTCCAGTAAATCAATACTAAAAAAATCCACTTTTTAATAGATATTATTACTTGGCATGGACAGAAACCTCTGAGAATTAAACATAGCAAAAGAAATAGTCACAAATCAGGTCGCAAGAGATATCATGTGCTACATAATGGAGGATTGAATGGAGAGATGAAAATATTTCAGAGTACTTTGAAGTAATCATATGTATTAAAGTATATCTCTAATACTTTTGAAGGCTATGACAAAAAATGTAAAAAGATATAAAATTTGAATAGAAATTAAACTAGTATTCAATTATCTTATAACCTGTGAGATAGTAAAATTAATTTTACCTAGAAAATAAAAAAAGACATTTTCACTAAATTTTTTATGCTTTGTGATAAATGAATCAATTGAAAATTTTAAATCAAGTTCTATATAAAATTAAGTTAATAGCATTAAATGGACTAGTCATGTTCATTAACCTTTTACACTTGGTGGGTTATTATAACTTTTGCAAACTTAACATTCAAAAATCTGTAATATTTATTACAGAAAAACATTTAATATTACATTTAAGAAAAATTATCAATTCCCCATGGAAATTGAAAGCTGTAAGTTATTTTAATTATCAATGTACTAATTTCTTCTAAATAAGTAGTAAAACATTATATTATTTAAATATTTTATGATCTTCATAAAGATTATTGTTTTTAGTCCATAACTTTCACATGATAAGTTAACAGATAATGGGTCTTTTCAATTTAATAAGAACTCTGGTAAAGCACAATTCTTTGAGAATAAATGTGTGTATGATGATTCTGGATATGAACATTTAATGTTAGCTAAGAAAACTTTTCCAGACCTTGGGAATGAAATGAAAATACAAATTGGGTAGCTCTTAGAAATTCAAATATACAAGATCCAAAAAGATCTTCTCCAAGACACATTGTAATTAAAATGACTAATATACAGAACAAGGATAGAATTTTAAAAGCCACAAGAGAAAAATGACAGCTCACTTTTAGAGATAAGTCAATTAGACTTTTGGCTAATCTATCAGTCCAGACTCAAGAGGGCTTAGAGTAATATACATCAAGCCCTTAAAGATAATGTTTGCCAACTAAGTTTGCTATATTCAGCAAATCTATTCTTCAGAACACAAGATGAAATAAAACTTTCCAAAATATGCAGAAATTAATATAATTCATGACCACTAAACCAGAACAACAGAACATGTTTATATTTCTGTGTATGTCCTTTATTTTTGTAAACAATTTTTTATATATAATTTTAATTGCAGAGAACTTTTACCTCTTTGGTTAAATTGAATTCCATATGTTTCATTTTATTTTTGTAATCACAATAAATGGGATTTCTATTTTCAGATAATTTGGCATGGACATATAGTAATACTACTGACATTTACATGCTGATTTTGTATCCTGGATTTTTGCTGAATTCATTTATTAGTTCTGCTATTTTTTATGGAGTTTTAGTAAATACATTTGCAAGATCCTGTCATTTAAAATAATTTCAATCTGACTTTTTTTTTCAAATTGGATGCCTTTCATTTCTTTCTCTTTTCTACTTCCTCTGGCTAGGCTCTCAGTGCTATATTGAATGAAAGTAGGCATCCTTATTTTGTTTTGGATATTAATAATCTCTCAGTTGTTTCCCCATTACATATAATCTCAGCTTTTGGATTATTATGAATTGTCTTTATTATGTTATGTTCCTTCTATGCCTTATTTCCTTAGCATTTTTTATTGGGAAGGTGTCTTTTCTGAATCTACTGAGATGGTTATAATTTTTCCTTCTTTTTATTGATATGCTGCATTACATTTATTGATTTGCATATGACAAACCATCTTTGCATCCAGGGGATGAATCGCACTTTATTATGGTGAATCACCTTTAAATGTGTTGGGATTACTTTTCTAGTATTTTCTAGAGAATGGTTAAATATATCTTCATCAGGTTATGGATCTGCAGAGGGTTTTTTTCCCTTTTGTTCGTTCTTTTCTCTTCTGTTCTCTCTCTCTCTCTCTCTCTCTCTCTCTCTCTCTCTCTCTCTCTCTCTCTCTCTTTCTCTCCCCCACCCCCACCACTTTTGGTTTCAGTTTCAGTGCAATACTTACTCATAAAATTTGTTGAGAAAAATTTCTTACTCTTACATTTTTGGTAAATTATTTAAGGAGAACAAGGTTTAAAAATAACTAACTATACCTAAATTAGAACTAAGTAGTAAAGGCTTGGGTTTTGGACTTTATTTTAATGGAAGATTGTTAATTTTTGATTAATTGCATTACTTGATGTTAGTCTGTTCAGGTTGGGCACTCTCTCTCTCTCTCTCTCTTGAAGATTAGGTTTTAAAGATGGCTTCTGGATCCTATGAAAAATATACCTGAGTTGTAAAACTGTCAAGAGCCTAGAAGAATATTTACACCTGCAAAGGGTAGAGAAAAACTTTAGAAAAACAAGTTTTCTGAAGTAAATGTTCTAAGAAAAAGAAGTTCTAGAGTCTAATATTTTGACTAAATTTATCTAACGTTTAATCAAGATGACTGGAACATTAAGGCCATTTTTGCCAATATGTAGGGTGAAAGTCGAGAATAAATAATCTGTTTTCAGTAATATTTTAATAAAGTCCAAATTGATTGTGTACTCAATTCTGTAAAGCATACTTAACAATGAAAAATTTATAGCCAATAAGGAGAGTGCTGATTCTTAGAATATTGTTGGTGTATTTGAACACAAATAGAGTGATCCTGAAATTTTTATTGAAAACAAAGATAAACTGAGGGCCTATATAGTCAGGTAAGTCATCTGATGACTATGTAAATCTATGTAAAAGTCAGATTGCATGGAAACATGAGATCTAGATTTCCATGACTTCATTGAATGAGTGAGAGTAGATGATATCAAAATGAAAAAGAAGAGAATGTTTTGAAAAATTTGAGGAAATTTCACGGCAAAAATACTTTAAAAAGGAATAGCACATGAAAACATTAGAGTAGCCTGCCCCTTTTGAAATGTATGGTAAGAGAAAGTAATGAAGAAACAGTACTTAAATATTATAAAGGAGCCAGTCTTTCAGAAATAATTCAATTTTATTTAGAGAAAATTGATGGTGGAAAAAGAAAGAGAATTGGGATTTAGATTAGTTGCTAAATATAAGGTCCAGTTTCAGAAGATAACTAGAAAGTTTTGTGAAAGAGAATTGATAGCTGGGTCAATGATAACAAAATTAAGAGAATTATGAAGATAAACATGATGTTGGATCAAAGGTGAGGAATGTTGGGTCCTAGGATGCTGCAGTCCGGCTGCAGCAAAATAACCTGGGGGGTGACGAACAACTTATGTAGATTGATACAGCAGGAGTGGGAGTGGTTTATTTTAGGACAACAGAGGTATATATACATTACACACAGCTTATCTTAATTAACATAAACTAGATACAGCAGTCAACCAATAAGGAATCTCCACACTTAATGGCTCGCTGGCATTACTTCATAAACCACTCCCTCTGGCAAAATGCCAGGCGCCATCCTGACTTGTTTACAGACTCTAACACTAGGATACTGAGGTTGAAAATCATGGTGATTTCACCAGTCTCTGGAAGAAGATGTACAATGAACCTGGATGATAGAAGGCTAGGCTCACTCAAGAGCAAGTGTGAATTTAGAGCTTAGAACAACATTTCACATACCCATGTAATAGGAAGCTGTAAGTACTTGTGGCTGAACTTATACTTATGTGTCCAGGTAGTAGATCTTTAATGTATAAAGTGAGTTGTTGATGGTTTATAGTTCTTCTCCAAAGACATTTTATATGAAAGAAATAGAATCTAGCTGATGTTTATGTTACTTAATTATGAGTGATTAGAAGTTTCTTTGGAATAGAAAACACCATTATTGTAGGCTTTCCAAGTCAACTGAAGATACTTTCATTGAAATGTTGTTTGAGTTTGCATAAATATGCCAGAATAATTGATCAAATTATTAAACTGAACTTTGTTTGTTCTTCCTATATTTTTTCTTTCTATTTTTTCTACCCTAGATTTATTTTCATCTGCCTCTGGGTTATTTAGTAAGACTAAAAATAGAAGCTTCTAAGGAGATTCCGATTTTTAAAATGACACTGAAATTTTGATAGATATCCCATATGTATATGAAGAAATTGGGGATTACTCTTGGAGAATTGAAAAGTAAGGACTAAAGGATCTAAAAGATCTTGCAGATTCAGTGTTGGCCCAGGGTCAGTGGTTTTTTTAGAACAGAAAGAATATGTGCCCTGATTCTTGCACTTATATGGGAGATACATTCTGAAATTTTTGACAAAATTTTCTATCAAGGAGTCTGGCTTAGAAATAGCAAAACCATGTGAAGTTCTTTTAGTTGCCTAATTTAAAGATATGTGGTTATGAACTAAATTCAGTGAATAAAAATTGAGATGTCTGTGGAAAAAACAGGTATAGATTGTCTCTCAGGTAATTGAATATGTATACCTGGAGTTTATGAGATAGTTCTGGGATGAATATTTAGAATTTTTTCACCATTTAGATAATAAAACAAGATAGAGATTTCATCTAGGGAAATGGTAAACAGGGAAGAGAGGGAATAATAGGGTGTTACACAAAAGAAGAACTGCTGGGTATGTAAGAAGATAAAGAGAAGCTTATTAAGTAAATTTAGAAGTGGCTAGAGAAGAAGATGAAAAACCAGAATGGTGCTAGTGTAACACATAGAGGAGAAAATATTGAGGGGAAAATAAAAATCAAAAGGTGAAGTGTGGTCTTGTGATAAAATATAAAAGTGATAATTAATGTCATTCACTTTTACCATAAGTATTTGACTATTTAAATGAAGAGATTATTAAATGGGAAGTTGAAGGGAAGAAAGTGAAGTATGTGCAGAACTCATTAGAACTGTGAACGTAGAAACCTCACATAAAGAAACTAGTTTCTGAAAGGCTGGCAAGATAGACTGGAACCTAGAGTTAGGCCCTGGAGGAATAATTATCTATATAAGAAGTTTTATGTTGAAATGTTGATGTGAAGATCCAATAATAACTGAAATGTTGAAGAATGTGAGAGTTGGAATACTTTTTCAGGACATCTTGGCAGTGAAGTAGAAACCAGCATAGATTGTTGAATTTATACAGGGCACAGGTGGAAGAAAGGGCCAGGAAAGCAACAGGCTTCTATGTGTACACAGAAATATATGTCTGTTAGATTCTATTTTAGTAATCCAGGGACCATCTAGTCTAAGTGAGAGGAAACCCAGTGTATTGGGTGAATGCAGAAGGCTTGAAAGAGTCTTAGAATGATGGTGAATGTAATTAATTGGAAAAACAAAAATTGCCTGGTAACTCTCAAAAACTGGTGATTGGATTTTTCTGGTGCTAATAGTCCATTACATGTTCAAAGAAGATTGTTTGGTGGCAAGTTTCATCGGCATTTGTAAGGGAATAAAAATAACATACATTTTGGTTACTCTGAATTTGCTTTATACACTGTAGTTATGCATATAGACAAGGACTTGGGTGAATGGTCCACATGAGAATAGCTGACATAGGAAAATGATACATGACAGAGTATATTGATTGAAAAGAGATAAGTTAGGAATGGATGTTTGAAATGGTTAAAGAGCACATGCAGAGAGAAAACTGAGGGGAGGAAGTGAAAAAACAGCATTATTGAAAGGATGTCAAGATAGACTAGAACCTAGATTAAGGCACAGGAGGAATAATTATATAATAATAATAGTTATGGTCTTAAGATTTCCAAATAAAAGATGCACTCAAATGTGTTTATTGAGCATCTCCTATTGATGAGAAATTGTTCCTATCATTGTGAAGATGAAAATGATTTTCTGCTCTTTTGGAGCTGAGATTCTAGTTTAGTTAGATAACAAAAAGACGAAAGACTAATTTAGTTTAATAGTCTGTATTGCAGAGGAGACAGAGTAAAAGATAAGGTTACTGAGTTCCTCAGCCTGGGAGGCTATTTACAGTTTCACAGAGGTAGCGTCATGGCAAATATGTGCTGTCCAATTGGGAAAATAATCATCAGTTTATAACACAGAAAGGTACTTCTATTGCTGAACAGAAGGGGAATTAATCCTTTCTGTTCATCACCACAGCATTGGCAGGGCACAGTAATTTAACCCAGGGCACAAAACTAAGTCAAAAGCTGCAGGCTCATAAAGATATTGATATAAGGAGAGTAACTAAGAACAGACTAGGGAAGAAGAGCACAAGAAGAAGACCAACATTAAACAAGGATGAGAGGTGGGAGGGAAAGGGAGAGAGAAGGGAAATTGCATGGAAATGGAAGGAGACCCTCAGGGTTATACAAAATTACACACAAGAGGAAGTGAGGGGAAAGGGAAAAACTGTACAAGGGGGAGGAATGAATTACAGTAGTGGGGGTAGAGAGAGAAGAGGGGAGGGGAGAGGAGGGGAGGGGGAATAGTAGAGGATAGGAAAGGCAGCAGAATACAACAGACATGAGTTTATCAATATGTAAAGCAATGAAGTGTAACTGATGTGATTCTGCAAGCTGTATACGGGGTAAAATGGGAGTTCATAACCCGCTTGAATCAAAATGTGAAATATGATATATCAAGAACTATGTAATGTTTTGAACAACCAACATTAAAAAAAAAATAAAATAATAATAAAAAAAAAAAAAGGAAAATCACTCTAAAGCTAACTGGTAGTAAGTGGCCAGCTGTTTCATGATCCCTTTGGAGACAGCCAATCTGATCACACTTTCATCAAATGAAATTGTCTTTGTAATTTTGAGGATGTTTATTAAAGACTAAAAATACAGTTGATATACAAGAGGATGCCCCAATCTATATTTGCACGCTGCAAGGAAACATTAAGGAACAGAAGAAAGAGTAGGCCTAAGCTTAGAAAAGGTCTGAATGTAACTCAAATAGAAGAGATTTTTCTTTTGTAAAACTGAACTAAGAATTTTTGTAATCCCTAATTTAGAAGACAATTATAAAGTGTTTTAGAGCATGGAAGCTTTGGGTGATATGCTTTAGTTAATATTTTTATTTTTATGTCTGCATTATAAATTGTGTTATGATTCATGCTGCTATTGTATCTTTTATTCACTCTCAAGTACTCTTTTTATTGGCTCTATAAGATCTCTATATATTTTTGCCATTGTTACTTAATAATATCTAAAAAGTGACAACTGAGCTTGCTTTTAGAATCCACAATGGATATTTCCATAACTCTGACTATTCACAAATCATTACAAAACTTAGAAGGCTAAAGTGATCATTTCACATGCCTTCAAATTTTATGTCAGGAATTCAGACAGTCTAATGAGGTTTCCTGGTCTGTATCCCACAGTGTCCTGGAGCACAAATTGAAGCGCTGAAGCCTGAAAGCTGTGTTCTGCTGATGGCTTCTTCGCTTCCCTTCATGTCCAGTTGTTGATGCCTGCTCTTGGTTAGAACATTTGTTCTTGTGTTCTTAGTGCCAATTTGTATTTCCTTACAACATGGTGAGTGATTTTCAGTGGTGGGTGATTTCCAAATGTCCTAGGAAAGAAAGAAGGTGAAAGAGGAAGAGACAGAGAAGCAGAGGAAGAGTGGGAAAGAGGTCATGTCACTTTTTATGACCCAGACTAGGAAGTAATACAACAATACAATGTCATTTCTATATATGCCTTGAGGCATACTTTTGTCCAGGTTCAAAAGAAGGACATGAGACAGATTCTGACTCATTACTGGATAATCACAAACTAAAATATTTCTGTTGCCATTTATAAAAAATGTTACCTTACATAATGTGTAATATTAAGTGGTACTTTTCAGAGGATCTTTTTTTTTTTAAGTTTATTTCTTTTTAGATCTTGCCATTGGTTACTTGTGCTTTGTCTTGTGAGGTAACACTGTGAAAATACATTAATTTTGTCTAATAATACTGAGTAATGTTTTGTAAAGCAGGTCTAGCTGAGTGAGATATTTAGAAGAAACTTGAAGTTTATCAGGTTAAAAAAAAAAAGAAAAGAAAACAAATTTACCACTATGCAGATGTGTAAGGAAGTATTTGGTCTTTCAGGAGACAATGGTTGTTCATTGTGAAAGCAGATGAGATTGGAAAGGTCACATACAGCTATATCCAACCACAACTCAAAATAACAATTTGTAACTTCTATTTTAGTACACATATGCTATAATTCACATATCCATGCATTTCAGGTATTTCCACAGGATAATCTGAAACCAATGCTTATTAAACTTTGCAGAATACAAACACATCACAATCAGTATAAAGTAGATGCTTCCAAACTGTTTTTGAGTATACCTTTTTACTCACAGATATTTAAATATTTATCAATATTCAGTTTTTCCTTTCATATTATACAATGTAGCTAAGAAGTATCTGTTCAACTGTTGGCCACACATGAGCTCTGGTTTCTCTTCACTAGTATTTTCCTATGTAAGTGTTCTCATCAATGACAGATGAATGAAAACTGAGTGATTTTTCAGACCAAGACTTTAAAGGGACAGGCTGTCTCTTCCTCACAATACATGAAAATAATAACAAGAACATAATGTATAAGAGGCGACACGAAGAAAGGAATCTGGATCATTAAACCAACACATAGAAGAGATCCACCTACTGGTCAATACCACTTAAATTAAACAGATATGTAAAAAAATATATTTTTTGTATTATGTATACGCAAATACATTTTTTTTGAAACAGGATCTTACCATGTGTCCCAGTCTGATTTTGAATTCTTGGGCTTAAGTGATGCTTTCATCACAGACTTTCAAGTGAGTACTATAGGCACTCATTACTGTGCTTGAGAATAAAGAACCAAAATATAGTGATAATTTCACTCTCTTGAATATTCCTCTGGAATTTTATGCAAAAATAGGAAAAAAAGAAATATTGTGAATAAATTAAACAAAGCAAAAAAATTAAATTTGAATCAAAGACAAATGCATGTTCATAGTAAACCAATTGTTCTTAAATGGATAATTCATACTCAGTTTATTTTCCTTCTTGTGGGTTTCCTCACCTCTTATTTTTTGCTTATCTTGCAGGAAAGGTATTTGTTTATAATTAAATAGAAAAAATAGTCTACCAACTTGCAATTTGCAATGATTTCTAATGCTTATGATAAATTTAATAGATATTTTAATAAACTTAATGATTTATTTATATAAAATAAACCTTTTAGTGTAATTTCTAATAAATATTTGGTACTCAGATATTTTGAAAATAATGGGGCAGGGTAGTAAGCATTGGACTATATTCAAAGGCTGTGAACACTAGGTTAAAATCTTTGACCTAGTTCTTTTTTCAACTTTAAGCAGGTTGCAATCTCTGCCAAGTACTCATTCTTAGGTATAGGCTATCTCCTCTAAAACAGATAACTTTTAATAATATTACTAGTACTACATTGTGTGTTATAAAAATATAATAATGGGTGCTAACTGAAAATTGATTTGAAAAACAATTAATCCCCCAAAGCTAAAGATTTTTCTTTCTTAGAAGCTTTTAAAATTCTAATAAAATTTTGATTGTCCAAAGGCTAGAAATAGAAACTAGGGAACACTAAAGAGATGGGTTGCAAGGACTGCTGTGATGCGCTCACTAAATCAGTAGATTTTATTTATTTTATATTGTATCTCATATGGCATTTTATTTTAATGAAGTTTAATGAAACTCACAACTAAAAACTATTAATTATCTCCATATATTGTTTATAATAAAAATTCAGCGTAGTTTATCTATTTAATTTTCATTGATCAATCATATTTCTGATTTTATATGATAGAAATTCTTTAGTCATAACCACTTTTTTATATATCATTTAATAAATTTTTTGATCCATGTCAGCTGATTGAGTTTTTGTTATAGAATGGCAAATATGTGATCTTTTATTTTAAAATAATGTTAAGAGGACTTTTAATTATAATACACGCTAAAACATTTAGTTAAAAATAATAAATGTGATTAAATAACCGGCAAAGGGATATATGAGATGGCCTTAATAAAGACAGAAATGTATTAAATTCAAATTCTTATCAATAGGCTAAAAGTGGAGGTATTTCATCAGAGGTAGCATGAATGGGTCAGCTCATTCACTACTGTGGACAAATTGTTGCTCTCACTCAGAGAAGCATTGGTTGGAGGAATAAAAAGAAAAGAATCAACTCATCAAATGCTGCAAACAAGAAA
Organism: Urocitellus parryii; assembly: GCF_045843805.1. Taxonomy (NCBI): domain Eukaryota; kingdom Metazoa; phylum Chordata; class Mammalia; order Rodentia; family Sciuridae; genus Urocitellus; species Urocitellus parryii. The sequence continues at coordinate 59,011,378 of NC_135538.1, read as the reverse complement.
GTGCATTTGCTCCTCTCTTTCCTCAGGTGAGCAAGACCTTTAGCCCTTTATTTCCTGGTTTGGGAGAAATTTTTTCATACTGCCCTTCAGTATAGGGAGGAATTATATAATTAGAAAACTGTAGAAACTAAAAGCACTTGACAGTAAAAACTGTTAGATTAATGTCAATTAATAAATTTGCTTCTCACTGCAAAAACAATTTGACATAGTATAATTAATAGTGTTATTAAGGGAGAAAAATCAGTCACACATCAAACAAATGACAGAACCAAACAGAAAACACTCTCCAGATTGTAGTCCAATGACTGAAACTCCTCTATCAATATAGATTTTGTTAAAAAATTTATTCATAACTTTTAATGGCAGCTGGAGTCAAATCCAAACCAAGGATTTAGACCCAGAAGTTCCAGATTATTCTGTTTCTATCTAGTTCTCCAATACACCTTGGGCTCCCATCCATCTTGCTCAATATTTTCCTTCTATATTTAAAAATTTTCTTTTCACAAATGTTTATTTTTATGTTATATTTAAGAATTGTTTAAGTATAATAGCATAAGCAGTTTCAGTTGCTCTTTCCCTTATTCTCACATTGTTTTCCTTTAGCTTCATTTAAGTTTTTTGTTTTGCTTTGTTTTTTGGTACTGGGATTGACTACTGAGCCACATCTCCAGCCCTTTTTATGTATTTTATATAGAGACAGGGTCCCACTGGGTTGCTTAGTGCCTCAGTGTTGCTGAGGCTGGCTTTGAACTCATGATTCTCCTGCCTCAGTCTTCCAACCACTGGGATTACAAGCGTGTGCCACTGTGCCTGGCCTAGCTCCATTTAGTTTTTATTCTAAAATTTCTCTATTTTTCTCTCTCCTTCTAGAGATGCACATGGACACATACATGGGTGTGTGTCCATATGCACACAACCATGAACAGAAGCACACTTAAATATTTTTTTTCTGAATTCTTTATGTTACAGGTATTGGGCACAGCTGACAGCCCTCTACCCACAAGTCAGTCTAGTTTAAAGACCTCTAAAATAATCTATTTTCAAACAACCTACATAGAGGGAAAGTCAATTATCTTTAGTTTCCCCTTTCCATTCCCTCTGTCTTCTACACTACACAATACACGCTTCTCAATTCAGGTTAAGAACAATCTACAAAAACACAGGACTAGAGATAAGATTATTGTTTTAAACCATCAATGGTCCTACATTATGGCTCTGGTTTGCTTATTTATATTGATTATTAGTTCATCTGAGGTAGAAATCAAAATTGTAAGAATTGGAACCGCTGTTCAGAGAAACTGAATGAAGGGAATCTCATCATGGTTCAGTGTGACTAAAGCTTTGGTTGGGTAATCTTGTTTGAGGAGCAATCTTAGAACTACAATTAATTAGATTATTTTGTGTGGTCTGTAAGTAGTTAAGAGAGGCCAGAGAGCCAGGGATCCATAATTTTCTCAAGAAACACTCATCAGCGTCACTCCTGAGCCCAATTGCTTGAGTCAGTTGTCAGTAAAGCAACCTCCTTTTTATTGCTTCAAATCTTCAACACTCACATTCTTCAAGTGTTGCGAGTTTTTGAAAATCAGGAAGCATTTTATTAAAAACTGGCTGATACTTTTTTGATTGATTCAGGTTCATACAGAGCTCTGATGTAGACAGTGTGAACACAGCATTCCTATTAAGGTAGACCTTTGGTACCTACAATACCAAATTATTTTTTGAAAGTCCCTACTTACATTTCTTAAGTCATTTGATAGATAAGGTACTTCTATAGAACTTCAATTAAATTTTAGATTCTACAACCAAAATATATAATCATTATCCTATTTTTCCCAAACTACCAATCAAAAAATTCCAGAAATATCACCAGTCGCATATTGCTCATTTTTGGAATAGAAACGTAGGAAAATATGACAGAGAAATATTGAAACTTGTGTGCTACTTATCCAAGAGATAGAGACAGGATGGGAGTTATCTGAGGTGGCGGACCATCCTCAGATAACTCAGTATTGTTGGAAGTGAGGTCAGGAGGATACCATGAAACCTTGAGTGAAATAGGAACACCTATTATGACTGTAGTAAAGAACTATAAAAATATAAGTGCCCAAAGCCAAAGTAATGGTAAGTCTATGGTGGAGAAGGAGTGTGATGGATTGCCTAGACAAACTTGTAGGGAGACAAAGGAGAGAACTGTAAGAGAGAAGTATGAAGCATTTGAAATAAAGTGCTTTGTTTTCAAAAGTATTAGTGAGAAAAGAAAAAAAAAATCCAGACTCTAACTAGTATAGGCAATAGGATTAACTAGATTCCTTCCTTCTTCTGGTCTTTAAGTTCTTGAGCCTATTGAAGGCTGGCAGCTCAGTTGAAGGAGTGAGGTGCAACACAGATAAGGACTGAACAGAACCCAGAAGCATTGAGAGGGACAGATATCATGTGTTGCCTTGAAGATAGCAAATTTCTGCTTTTAATTTTACTTGTATGAAAGAGATGGACCCGAGAAAAATCAACAGAGGTATCAAAGGAGCAATGTATTTTCCTCAAATGTAGATGATCTTTAAAAACTAATTTATGACTGTTGCAGTATTTTAAAGAAAGATCAATAACATATAATTATAACCCATCCAAATTAAACTGTTTTAAATATGCATGACAATTGATTTTCTGTAGGAGCTTGTGAGAGTATGTGCTACCTTTTATAGAGCTTATACATTGATAAGTTCCCTACCAGTAAATATTCCCAAATCAGCAAATTTATTTTTGGGAACATGCATCTTTTAGATTAATACAAATAATTCAGAAAGATAAGATTTAAATTAAGGATATAGGACAGAAGACTTTTATCAAGACATGAAAACACAAATTAATAAACTACATTATTTATTGTTGTAATATACACTTAAACATAACAAAGTTTCCCAATGAAATGTAAAGTACTTTGATTTTATTGTGTCTATAATGGAGTTAGAAAATAATACCTTTTATTCATTTTCTGCTCTGTATTTTAAGTTACATATTTCAGATACTATATACCATTTTCTTTGCCCATGGTTTGCCTCTTTCATAACAGTGCCATAATAATGAAGCCCTGGATCCTCCAGCTGCTTCTGTTGGGAATGGATTATGCTCTTTCTCACACACATAAATGAATAAGTAAAATGGCTGAATGAATTCCAAGTTGGTTTTTCATTTAATCTTCTGTGTGCTTTAGCCATAAAATACAGTTCATTTAAAGGCCTCTTTGTTGTTTCACTTCATTTATTTGGCATAATAGCAATAAATGTTCTATTCTGTGTGTTTTGCAATAGTAAAACAGCTCCTGGCTTTACAATAAAGCTAGAGGGGCAGTTTATATAAGAACAGTTTATTGTGCCAGCAAAACAGGTACAAAAGGTGTCATTATTTAATATATTAATTTTTGATAATATCAGACTACAATTTCTTACCAGTTGGAAGTAGTTTATAAGTTCACAATAGAGGCCTCAAATAGTCTACTGTGTGTTTGTTTGTTTCTGATTTGATTTCCTAACTCAACTCATTATAATTTTCCCAGGTGTGTTAGCACTTTATTAATTTATGGTTGTATATAGTTATAAGATATTATGGGATAATAGAAGTAAGTAAGTTTTGAGATTATATGCCACATAATGAGTAAAGCACCCAGCTGGCCTGCCATAGACTTCGGCTTCAGATTTCTTAACCTTCTTTTTTGCTTCATAGTCTTTAAAGCTTCATGAATTTCTCTTTTATGCATAAATAATCAGGAAAACTCATGGATTAGTTGTTTAAGTTCTGATTTATAAGAACATTTAAAATATTTATTGTAGCAAAAATATCTTAAAATTGTATAAACTACAAATCAAATGATATTTCCTAGTGACTAACATGATACATTTGTATCATCTCTATATCTTACTATTTTTTTTCTTTTAGTTTGACTATTTAACACCCAACTGAAGTTCTGATGAATCCTAGATTTTGATGACAGTTTTGTAGATAATGAGAATTTTAAGATTTTTGTATCAATAGTTCAAATCTGAATTACTCTTAATATTGCTTCTTACATTGATTTAGTAACTGCTCTACACGTTTCTAAGAAGTATACTTAATGACAGTTCATTTCCATTAATTAGGGCCTATTTACCTGATATAATTCCTATAGACCTGACACTTTGACCTTATTCTCTGCCTGATATCATGCAGCTTTTTCTGCAAAACTTTTCCAAGGATGAAGCTTTCCTCTTGGGCTCAATTTCTGTAGGTGATTGCTAACTCTGCTGTGAAAAATACAAGTCCTTACTTTAACCTCCCCAACAGAGTGTCATGTACATAATATAATGATTAAAATTAATCAGTGGATTTTCCTCATTAGTCTTCCTTCAATCTGAGTAACATCTTTGAACATTTATCAGAATTTTCTTTAATAGTCTGTCTTAACTTCTAATGTGTGAATGAATAATCATACAGACTCTCTTAATTTATCCTAATATGAAAAATCAAGGTAAAAATACAGTATAGAAGTCATATGGCAAGGATCATTTTGTGTTACTAAAATGTAATGAATAATGGTCTGTGTTAAGTCACCAAATTTAAATTTTGCATTTACTAATATTTTAACTGTGTACTATAGAGTCTGTCTCCTTAAAAAGAAGAAATATGTTCATTTCTTATTAAAAAGAAAATGTGTCCATCTACAAATGAATGAATAAATAAAATGTGCTATATGTACATGTGTTCTATTAATGTATAAAGAAGTATAAAATTATGTCATTTGCAGGAAAATGGGTGGAACTGCAGAGCATCATGTTAAGAGAAATAAGCCAGATCTAGAAAGATAAGTGTCACATGTTTTCTTTCATATGTGGATTATAATGGGAAAAAAATGGGGGGAAAAGAGAATTTGTAAAGATAGAACAGATATTACAATACATGAAAGTGACCAGGGGGAGGAGGAAGGAAGAGCAAGCAGAGGTATTGGGAAGTGGAATTGATCAAATTATGTTGAATGCTTGTACAAATATGCCCAAAATACTGAAACTCACTATTCTGTGCCAACTAATATGCGCCAATAAAAGAGAAAAGGAAAATTCAGATTATTCAAATATCAACACTTCTTACAGAATTAATATCATCATCCAAAATATTATGGTTTTATAAAAATAGGTGATGAGAATACGTTTAGAAAACTGTAGAAATGGAAATCCAAATAACAAAATTGGTCAAGTGTTTTGCAATACTTGTTAGCTGAAAATATTTTGAAGTCAGACATTTTGCCTTCTGAAAAAGTAGATGTAGGAAAAGGTTCAGAAGATAGAATATAAGCAGTTTTCTTAGTATTGGCCATGCTTGCAATGGTATTAGAGAAATAAATATAAATTAATGAAAGAAATTGTAGAATTGAAAAGAAATTAAATAGAATTCCTGTACTGAAGAAACCAAAGACTTTTCAAAGTTCAAAAAGTCCACTGATTGGAGAATGCTATGCAACTCTTTCAAAGGGGAAAAATGATGAAAAGTATATTTGAGAGACAAAACAATGTATAGTAAAGTCATCACTAGATAAAGTTGACCCAGGGTTAACATTAGACTAAGCATGATATCTGTTAAGTCATTTTAATTGAATAAAATATTTTTGTGGAAAGACTTGGTTTAGGTTTGCCTGAGGATTTTCAACAGATTGCAAGTAGTCCTGTTGCAACTGAATAAGAATAAAATTACATAAAAAAAGCATATTTAAGAACTAAGACTTGAAAGAATTTTGGGTGTGATCTTTACAAGTGGAGATGTCAGTAATCAGATTCTATTTGTATTATGTTTTCTTGAGAGTTGTACTTCCAAGACAGTATAGGCAAGTTATGGTTATGGTTCTTGGAGACTGAACTTTGGGCCTCCCAGTTCTTTCCGACAGAAGAAGTCTTAAAAACATACAAGCTGCTCAAGGAACAAATATTCCTAATGTCTACTTAAGCTTGGGTTTGAGAAATTTAGTAGAAAAATTAATTTTCCCAGAGGAATCATGGGAAAATAATGTAAAGAGCAGAATTTGAGTGGAATCAGGACTATTCTTTCACGGTATTTTTCCAGCAGGAGAATTAAAGAAAAGTCCTATATCCTTCCAACATCAGAGGGGGTTTGTGATTATCACGTCCCTGTCTGCTACTTTCATGTGGGCTTGTAGGCATATTGATTATAGGTAAATATATAAAACACTCACATTTGAGCCTGATATAGAAATTAATAGGTATCTCCTAAGATGAAATTAACACACATCTCCTAGGACCAAAGTTGAAATCTTCATCACATGACAGCATGACAATGTGCTTTTTCCTGAAAACATAAGAGTACATAATTTGACAAATGAAAAATGCTTAACTAGACCCTAAGTCATATGTTCTCTTCTTCCAAAAAAAAAAAAGAAAGAAAGAAAGAAAACAAATTCAGAATTGTGATTAATATTTTCAAAAGAAAATAGAGTAGTATAAAAAAGAAGAAGGATAGGGAAATGAGTGAAATAAAAATAGATATAAGATATATTGAACATCATTTGTAACTATTTAAAGAGGGATAAAAAAGTAAATAAATTGAAATTATCCAAGCATTACCAGAATGTTTTCCTGAGAATCTTGCTCATCTACCACTTGTTTCATCATGATGTATTTTTTGAGTCAATAAAGTTTTAGAAAAAAATTAAGAAAAAATTGAAATGAAATTGGCTCTCAAAAATAATTTTAATTTTTGGTGGTAAGTTTTTTGAGTTCTTTATTTTAGAAATTAATACTTTATTGGAGGTGCATGTGGTAAAGATTTTCTTCATACATTGCTAGTGGGACTGCAAATTGGTGCAACCATGGTGCAAAGCAATATGGAGATTCCTCAGAATATTGGTAATGGAAACACCATTTGACCCAGCTATCCTACTCCTTGGTTTATACCCAAAGGACTTAAAATCAGCATACTATAGTGACATAACCACATCAATGTTTCTAGCAGCTCAATTCACAATAGCTAGACTATGGAACAAACCTATTTATCCCTCAATAGATGAATGAATAAATAAAATTATATATATATATATATATATATATATATATATATATTCAATTGAATATTGCTCCACTTTAAAGAAGATTAAAATTATGGCATTTGCCACTAAATGGTAGGAGTTGGTGAATATCATGCTAAGCAAAATAAGCCAATACCACAAAACAAAGGCTGAATGTTTTCTCCAATATGCGGATGCTAATTCAAAATAAGGTGGAGGGCACTAGGAAAGAATAGTGTTACCTTAGATTTGGTAGAGGTAAGTGATGGGAGGGAAGAGGAGAGGATGTGGGAGTAGGAAACATAATAGAATGAAACAGACATTATTACTGTGTGTATATATGTGACTACATGACTAATATGATTCTGCAACATGTACACTCAGAAAAATGAGAAATTATATCCCATCTATGTATGATATATCAAAGTGCATAAATGCATTCTACTTTCATGTATAACAAATTAAAACAAATAACAAAATTAAAAATATAATTTTTTAGAATTTTTTTTCATAAGTAAAGGTGTTATTGGCATTATTATCTTAGGGTTTCATGATGGTATTTAGATTTTCTACATAGCAGTATATTTAGGTAGATTATGTAAAGCCAATAAGTGATGGTTAGAGAAAATACAAAACTGTTGAGAAGAATACTAGGAAAACATGCTGTTAAAAAGCATGCAAAAATAGCATTGTATGCCTAAAGAAGGTTTCAATATCCAAAATTATAAACACTTACTTGAACAAAGTGATAATTACCTGTGTATTGGCAAATATCAAACATCTGTAGTGATAAAATTATTCCTGAACAAGGAAAACAAGACAATGAAAGACATGTAACATAAGCATTAATTTCAGCAGTACTTCAGAATAAAAATTCAGAATTGTGATTAATATCTTCAAAAGAATATAGGGAGTGTAAATTTTGAAATAAAAATACAGGGAAATGAATGAAATAAAAATAGAAATAAGAACCTATAAATGAGATTGTGGAAGGAAATTTTGTATTCACTATCAGACTTTTAGGCTGTAGCTAATGTTATTGTTTTTATTGAGAGGAACATTATTTCATGTATTAAAGACAGAATTAATTAAATAGAAAACAAAATGAGGCAGTATGCAAAAAATATTGAATACAAAGAGGAGGTCAAAGAAATGATAAGAGAGAAAATAGTAAAGTAAAAAGATAGGAGAATAACCTCTCATATTTTTCAAATTGTGAAACAACAACAGAAAAATATTAAATACAAAAAAGTGACAGAAAATAATTTGCTAATATTGTGATGTGTATTAAAATGTAAATAATATTCTGTGTTCCTGAACTTTTTAACATAATAGAGTAGCACATCTGATCAAAACTTAAAGTAAAAATCTTAAAGTCAAAGAAAATATTTGCAGTCAATAATAATCTGAATTTATTGATGAGTTTGTTCAATGTAAATTAAAATTAGCTAAGTGTCTTTTGTGGTCACAGGAAGGTTTGAATATTTGAATAATTAGAGTCTAAAGAAAATTCATAAAGGCAAATATTAAAATTTTGTTCATAGCCTTCATAAAACAAAATCATTAGATTTCAATTGAGATTTGAATTAAAAGAAATTTATTGAAATCACCAACAACATAAATATTTATGGGGAGGGCATTTTTAAAAGAAAAAAGACTTATAAATAAAAAAGTACACACTGAAATGTTAGAAATATGTCAAAATTCAATCACAATTATAATAATTGTAAGCTAATCATTAGTATCCCAGAGAAAATTAGACAATTTATTTTAAAATTTATTTATTTTGGAAGCCTCCACTACAATAAAATCACATTAAACTACTGATTTGAAAGTACATGAGCCAGGTGTAAACCTGTAATCCCAGTGGCTCAGGAGGCTGTGGCTGGAGGATTGATAGTTCAAAGCCAGCTTCAGCAATTTAGTAAAATCCAAAGAGACTTGGTGAGATCTTGTATCAAAATTAAAAAAAAAAATTAAAAAGGCTGAGTGTGTGGCTCAGTGGTCAAGTGCCCCTGTGTCCAATCACAGGTAATAAATAAATAAATAAATGTGTAGGTGAGGGGCAGGGAAAGAATCACAATTACTGTACATACTGTCCAGTGAAGCTGAATAGATCACAGTTAATATATAGTATAAGACAAAATGTGACAAAAACAGAAGAAACAAAAAATTATCAATCTGATATCTTGTTTGAATCCAGTCTGACAATGTAATCTTTTACATGCAAATGAAATAATTGATTGGTAAATACACAGTTGTAATTGAAAATTATATATGCCACCAATAAAGAAATAAAGGTATAGGTAATTTTGATAAATTATCAGGTTAGTTTGTATATATGAATTTATTAACAAGTTGATTTTATATTCATGATCATTTTTATATTGATGATTTTCAAATGTTCTAGATAAATTACTTTGTGTTTCAAATATAGGAATAATAATTATTATAAGTAATATGGACTTGTATGAAACAATTTGGATAAACAATAAAATATTTCAATTAATTTGAAGATGTTGTAAAAACAGTGGAAGAAAATATTTTGTGATCACAAGATTGGTGATAGGTAAATAATACCATTATGAATATTAAAGAACAATAAAACTAAATGACAGAAAATGGCTAATAACAAAACTCAAGGAGATTAGAGGCAAAAGTATAAAAATTATTTGATATTTTTTAAATTTATGCTTTATGTTATTTATGTTACATATTAAATGTTATGTTATTTGTTTTTATATTATTTATATATTTTATTTGATATATATTAAATATATGTTATTCAATATATGTTCAATATATTAAAAGAAAAATGTTGAATAAAATCATTTTTTTGGTTAACTCATAGGCCAACTTTGAGATTTATGTTTATAAAAAAATGGAATGTCCTTATAATTAATAATATATGCTTCATAAGTAACTTTCTGTTTAATTTCCATCAGCTATATCATACTACAGGTATTTCTCACTTGAATCATTTTTTTGGTACATTTTGTAGGCAAATATAAATTGGCTTTAATTGTATAAATAATCATCAATCAATTTAAAACTCCTGTGTGGCTTTCTATTTTGAATTGAATTTATCAACTCCTGAATTCTGTACTCAGTGATATTATCTTCCAATCAAAGTTAATGTCAAGATATCAAGTAGAAAAATTGGTTAAATTTATGTACTAATTCTTTATATTTATCCAAGGGCAATTTTATAACCCCCTAACACCCACAGAACATGCTTTTGATGAGTCAGTCCTCAAATCCTCAGGAAATATACTCATTGGGTTTCTTGTGTCCATCTTGCAAGTACACTGACCACAGGAAACAAAAGAAAAAGGAAAATTAAACGGTATCAAGAAATGTTTAAATAAACATATTATGAAGCATTAAGACTTCTAAAGGGGCTGGGGATGTGGCTCAAGCGGTAGCGCGCTCGCCTGGCATGCGTGCGGCCCGGTTCGATCCTCAGCACCACATACAAACAAAGATGTTGTGTCCGCCGAGAACTTATAAATAAATATTAAAAATTCTCTCTCTCTCTCTCCTCTCTCACTCTCTCTTTAAAAAAAAAAAAGACTTCTAAAGTCACTAACTTCTTAGAGAAATTATTGCCTTTTGTGAGTGGACCATTATTTTCCAATTCAGATGCAATTGATGGCATGATGCTGCTTTTGAGTAGTGATTGTCATAGGGCTATAGCTGTGTGTTGCTGGTTTAAATGAATCTGCGTCATCTTGTGGTTTGCTCATCCATCACTCCCTGAGCATGCTGACTTCTGCTGAAGGATAATGTATGATGTTTTATCTTTCTGTGTTCTCATAGACTCACAGAATATCTGTGGAGTTTTTATTGGTTTTCAATTTTAGAGTGATAGATTTGTGGTATTCAATCTAATATGAAAAATTATAGAGTACAGAAGATGCTACATTAAATTTTATATCTTTATGTTAGATCAGTTATAATTTCCTGCTTTTAAATTTTATGCATTTCCTACATTAGTTTTTAATAAATTGATTTTAGAATATTTATTACTATAGTATTTATATATTTAAAATTATTACATATTTTAGAATAGTTTTAGATTTTCAGGAAAATTATAAAGATTATCCAGAATTACCATATATCTCACATCCCAACTTTCCCTATTGTAAGCCTTTTTTACAACTAATGAGGCAATGCCATATTATTTTTCACTACAGTCTACACATTTTCTGATTTCCTCAGTTTTTATGGAGTAGCTTTTACCTACTGATGTACCATTTAATATATTCCATTAGAATGAATAATCATGTATCAGAATTATATTAAATGTGACATTTTTCTGTCTTACTTATTTTCGATAACCTTAACAGTTTTGGGGAATTGGATCAGGGTATTCTGTAGAACGTTGCTCATTTGAAATTTGTATGATTTTTTTTTTTATGATTAGTATTACGGGAACAGTTTTGATCAGGACTACCACAGAGATAAAGTTTAGTACATATTGCAGGAAGAGTATACATTGTCAATATGACATACACACATACCCTTTTCCTACATTTTCTTTGGAAGGAAGTTATTATGTACATTCCACAGTTAACAAATAATTAAATTTCTTTCCATAGAATCTACATCAATTATTTGGAATTGTTTTAAATGGAAGATATTGAAACCAGATTTTCAGCCTCTGAAGCTGCTGAAATGTTTTAGCAGACCCCAATGGCTTGCAGTGCCTTCTTTTCAGGTTCTTTTCTCTTGAATTCAAAGAATAAAATTCATGGATAAGGAAGAGTGAGCATAAAAGAGTAGCATTTATTCAAATGAGCAGAAAAGAGACAGGTCTCCTGTAGGGTGAGAGGGGTCCTGATAGTGGTTGCCACTTAAGTGTAGTGGCCTAGGAGCTTATATAGCTACTGGGTAGGGGCATTGACTATATCTATGCTAATCAGGCCTTGGAAAAATTCCAAGCTATTGGTCAAAATCTATGCTAAAAAATATTGGAAAAGCTTTAAGGCTATTGGATAGTCTTTGAATTTGTAGTCTTCACTCAGGTATGTCTTTCCTCCATTTTTCCTCCTTACCAGGAGTTGGAAGGAATGTTTAGAATATTTCTGATTATTTTTTTATGGAGTGGCCCTTACATTTGGAAAGAACCTTAATTGACGCCCATTACCCTGACTGGCTGACTATTTCATTATCTATCTTATCTTATTCAATAACCCTATTCACTTCCATTAATTAATTTATTTGATCATACACTTATGGACTTATGCTTATTCTTGGACACATTGCATTATGTCACAATTTTACTTATTTTGTGTTAGTTTTTTTTTTCCATTTTGGCTATAGTGAATAACAGCAATAAATATAGGAGTGTAGGGTTTTTTTCAATATTCTAATTCTATTTCAATTAGGTACCCAGGAAGTCTGGAGGACCATAAGGTAGTTCTTTCTTTTACTCTACATTTTTCACTCTGCATTTCACAGTAATATCTATTATGTATTTTATCTGTGTGAAGTGTTAAGTTTTGGTCTATTTTCAAGGTCATTTTAATTTTTGAATATGAATTTTGAATTGTTGCAACACCACTTATTGAACAATTTTTCTTTCTCCATTGAAGAGGCTTGTACCTCTGAAAAATCAAGTAACCACAATTATCCCCTTTTTCTTTAATTGATTCTATTTTAAGCACCAAATGTTACACAACTCAAGCTTTGTCAATATAGGATGACTTTTTTAGATATTTAGTATGAGACAGTGTCAGTCCTCTTTCTTTTTCTTCATTATTGTATTTTCCAATCTAGGTCTTTTACCTTTTCATATAAACTTTGAATTTATATGTTGATATTCACAAAATAGCTAGCTAGAATTTTTAAATTTTGAATAATTATCTATTTTAAAATTCTGTTCTTTTCATTGAAAGATTTTTGGCTCCTTCCTCTATGGAGAGTTATGAGGATTAACACTTTAAAAACTTTTCTCCTTGTGATACAAGTTTGCTCCTTATATTTTGTTCTTATTATGGGATTACTGACAGCAATTTATATAAAGATCCAGTGATAAGAATGCAGGTTCAATATAAACTTTATGGTTTTTCCTATAATTACATAGGAAGTGCAACATAAGAGTAAGAAGTAAGTTGTTCTGATTTTATCCCTTACCCCTCAAGGTCAGAATAGAGAAATGATGCCCCTTGAAAAGGGAAGGAATATTGGTAGATGCATGATTTAGAATAAATGAACTCCCCCCCCTTAATTCAGTTAAAGAGAACAAGATATTTTTTTGAATATTCTGATGCAAAACAGATCATCTTATTTTTCCTTGGAGTATTCATGAACCAAATTAGGAAAACAATACAATAATAAAAACAAGTCAAGAACATTACAGATAAAAATGTGTGAAAAATGTTTTCAAACATCAATTCACATGAAAAATATGTTGCTTTTAACTTCAAGTATTTATTTTGATATGTTTCCATAAAGGGCATAGTTGTGCCTTCAACAGCAAAGGAAAATTAAAAGAATAAATTGTATTTTTCTAAGTTATTTCGATACAATTAAAGAAAAAAACACTAAATGGCTGTTATTATCTTGGATAGGTAAAATTAATTAACTCCTTCAAAATATTTGACCTCAAGATTTACCACACTTAAAAATGATAATTTTCTAAATAATGTTACAAATTTAGTTAAGAAATCCAATCTCAATAATGACAATCTCAAATATAGATTGTAAATATTTCAGTTACAACTATTTAATATCTAAACAATGTAGTTACTCTTCAATGAAAATAGTGCTTGCTTATTATAATTGTTAAAAGTCAGAGTTATTATCTTAGGATTATTTGAGATTTATTTATCCCCAATTTCTTTATTTGTTCTAATTAGTTATAGATGACCGAAGAATGCATTTTGTGTTTGAGATTTATTTATTTCCAATTTTTTGATGCCCTTTGCTTTTCACTATATCTTTACTATGTTCTCTTGTTATTGCTTGCTTTTATTTGTTTTATTTTCATTTCCATATAGTAGCAATTGATCTTTTTTTAAAAGACCATGTGTGAAAATGTCAGATTATATCTAGAGTTATAAAAATTTAGAGAAAAATAATGAGTAATTCAAAATCACATTTATTACTATCATTATAACATTTGAAATTTTGCATATATAAACTGTTGGCATCATGGTATAGTAATACAGTTCATTTCAATATCCAATATTTAACTGTTCTAGTTCTTTGATGTTTTCTAATTATATTGTTGACCCAAGCAAAACTTAAAGATGAAAGTGAAAATGAATCACACTTTGGAATGTTCTCAGGCAGAAAACATGAAATACTCTTAGAAAAATTACTCAGAAACTACTGAGACAATAATTTTATACTGAAAATGACAGTACAAAATGAGAGACAGCCTTTCAGCTCCACAGAATAAAGAGATCCCCTGAATACACTGAGAAAGTAGCCTCCTAAAACAGGCAAGAGAACATGTCTTGAAATGTAAAATACATTGCTAGCATCCTGAGATTGAACATCCTAGACTTTCAATCTGTAACACATTTCTGCTTTTTAAGCTACACATTATATAGAATTATTTGTAAAGATGAACCAACCAGACTAATACAATAAATTCTAGTAAAAGTGTTCTATTATACAATTAAATATATTAATATGTGATTTATAAAACAGAAATTTAACTAGTTTAAATATCCTTAGAATTTTTATGCTAAGCACTCTAAAAAAAGTTAAAAACAAATGCTGCTTAATGAACTTTGAAAAGTATGTAAAATAATTTCTTGCTCTTTTTATTGAAAATGCTTTTTCTTTAAATAATTTATCATTAATGGATATTATGGACTGATGGATCTCAAGAGAAAATAGATTTTTTAAAAAAATAGTGAAGAAATAGAAATGGGTTGAAGAAACAAATAAAAAAATTAATCAGAATTCTACGATGAAACTGAGAGGCATTCATTATGGGAATTCAGGTGTGGTTCTGAACTAAATGGCACTATGAAGCAATAAATGGGAAGAAATAAAAATAAATCATAAAAGAGTATCATACATAATTGACCATAGGAGTAAGGATTCTTTTCTTTGGGCCACTTATCAATTAACTCTGAATAATATCAAATGTTTTGCCAATGATATATTTATGTTCTTAGTTTCAGTGAGTACTCTACAGATTATATGTTCTTATTATCATTTTTCTGTAACTTACAATAAGAGTGTTTATAATACTCTGAAAACTTTGATATTGTTTCTTTATACTTCCTGTTTAAGAACTAAAGTTAAGTAAAAGATAACTTCAAACAGTGAAAAAAATCTAGAAAATATTATATTTTCATATTTTTTAAAAAAATAAAATATATTTTCCTCCCAAATGAATATATAGTAGCTCCAAATTACATGTTAAATAAAAATTGCAGTGCATCTCTAAAAATTTGAAAATATAATGTTAAATATATTATATAAATATAAAATATATAAATATAAAATATATAAACATAATATAAATCTCATGCTACATATAATAAAAATAATACCTAATGAATAGGAGACATATACAAAATGATTTCAAAGTGAACAAATTCTAAAATATTCATTCTAGAAAAGTTAATTTTCCTAAGCCAAGTTTGATAAACAGTAGACACAAATTGATTCATTACTCTTTGGCTTGGTTTCAGAACCATTAATGTAATAAGATGCAATTGGTTATATCATGGACATGTTCTGAACAGACATATTTTAAAAACTCATTTAATAAGATATAATTTATATGACATACATTCACCCATTTAAAGTCAACAATTAATTGTTCAGTCAAAACTATAACATAATCTATTTTGGGGTATTTTTGTATATTTTATAAAAGAAAAAAAAAACTAACGAGAGTCATTTCTGATTGCAGATATCACGTAAAATGTTTGGAAGTTGTTAATCACATCTTTATCAAAAGAAAAATAGAAGAAAGTAAAATATATGACTTTCTTGAACCCCACAGATAAGGGCAAACCACCACTTAGAAATCTAGAGACACAATCAAATCTGGATGGTCATAGCTCTGAGCTACAAAAATGGATAAGGAACAGCTGAGTACATAAATTGCCAAGAATATCTCAATGCTGTTATGACTTGCTATAGGAAGGGTAAGAGTGAGAAAGCCCTGGGAGTCGCAATCTTTGAGTGTTCTCCTAGTTATATGGGTTATAAGAACACCAGCAGGTTTAATTCTGATGATCGCAGAAAGGTACTTTTGCAGCTCTTACAAGGGAATAATTTCTGTGAAATAAAAACATTAAATCTCTATGAAAAACTTGCTGGTGTTTTTCTTCCTAGACAAAGGGACTTTCTTACAGAACACCCCGCGACAGACTTCTTATCTTATTTAAGGGGGACGTGGGAAACTACAGCACTTGAGAGACATTTGTGAAGAAAACAGTTTAGAGACACAGGCTCATCAAAAGATGGAGATTTGATCCTAAGATTATGGATTGATTCTCCTTACCTCCACCTTATCAACACAGTAAAAGAGTATCAGAATAATATTATTGGGCTGCAGCTGTCAGGCGTGTAGAATGCAAATGCTCTTTGAGAAGGAATATTTAAGGAAATGTAAAGTCTGTAGGTGAGACAAAACAAGGATACCAGGAGACAGTGATGTTTCTGAGACCTAGTCCTAGGGAAAATACTACACTCGACACTACTACAAGGCAGAATAACACACATTGCATTTATAAATGCAATCGGCCACAATATAGCCATTGACCACATTTATAAGGCAATAAAAAAGACAGTCTGAAGAGATAAATAACCAAATTCAGATATGATACAAATGTTAGAGTTAATAGGAAATTTTAAATATCTTTGGTTAAAGGCTAAGGTCTATGTGATCGTTTATTTTAAGTGTCAGCTTGATGGGATAAGGGATACCCTGGTAGCTAGTCAAACATTTCTGGCTGTAGTTGTAGGATGTTTAGGAAGAGACTAGCATTTGGATTAGTAGTAGCAAAGAAAATCCACCCTACCTTATATAAATGGGCTTTGTTCAATCCAATCAGATTGAAGATGTAAAAAAATGGCAGAGGCAAGTTGAATTCCCTTTTTACCCTGGAGCTAGAATATCCATATTCTCCTGACTCAGTCACTGGAGCAACTCTGTTGTTGGGCCTTAGACTCTCGGACTTCTATTGTAGGACAACTTTACCCTTTGCTGGTTCTCAGGCTTGTGGCTTAAGACTCAGAGTTACACCATTGGTTTTCTTACTTTTCAACTATCAGAAGCACACTAAAATACACCACTGAGTTTTCCAGCTTTCATAGGACTTATTAGTCTCTACAATAATATAAGCCAATTCATATAATAAATTACCTTTTATGTATGTATGTATATATGTTTATCTATATTTGTATCTGTATCTACCTACCTCTATGTCTCTGTTTATCTCTCTCTCTCTCTCTCTCTCTCTCTCTCTCTATATATATATATATATATATATATATATATATATACATACATACATACATATATACATATTCCTCCTGTTGATTCTGTTTCTCTGGAGAAACTTTCCACTCTGGAATGGAGAAAAAAATACAATAGGTACGAGTAGATGAGAATGTAAACAGATAAATGTAAACACTAAGAAGAGAAAAATGCTATAAATTAAAACACAAAATTTATTATTCATAGGCAAGGGAAGTGATGTAGGTCACAACATTGGAAATGCATAGAGAAAGAAAAAGCATGAGGGAAGGAACAAAGATGTCAAATTAAGTACTATTTTAAAAACTATCAACATATCTAAAAGATAACAGTTTTAGGAAGCAATGGTGTAATAATTCATTGGGAATAATGAAGTATGGAAAGTTAAAAAAATCACAGTGAAGAAGTTAAGGAGTCCTCAAAATATGCCAAGTTTGTATATTGACTATTTCAAGCTAAAACCTCTTGAGTAGCTATAACTTCAGAAAGGACCAATTTTTCCCATAAGGAGCAAGCCAAGAAGCAAGTCCTAAACATTTTCTTCAGGGAAATTCTTCTTGTTCTTAAGGCTCCAGAAGAGCCATGATCACCAGAGACTGGTAATTGGGTCTGAAATGAACCTGAATAAATAAAATGTGTAAAGTAACATGTCTTCCACTGGCTCCTGTATCTCTTAATGGCATCCATAGAATCTACCACTTTGTCACATATATCCATTTGTTGTCTCATTCCTTCACAAATTTATTAATAATTGTCTAAAAATTATAAAAGCATCATTCTCTTATGTTTTCAGGTTTTATTCTCTTGTGAAGATCTCAAGGTACATACAAATTTAGTAAAACTCATTTTTTTCTAATTACTCAGCTCTTGCATTCATTAATTTTCTAAATCCAGCCAAAGAGCGCACATAAGAACTAAATGGGGGTGTGTGGAGAAGCAATGTCTCTCTCTTCCTCAACAGTTGTGACATAAAGAATGACAGGGAGGAATTTAAAAGTGTCTTTCAATTGGTGACTGCCTATACATGAAGTACTTTAATTGAAAATGCATTTAAGTTAGTTTAAAGGACATATTGCAAACTTTATGGAAACCAATTAAATATTTTAAAAAGAAGTACTACTGATATGCTAAATGGAAAGACATGATGAAATCCTATCAAAAGTTCAGTTGAAACAATATAAGGTAGAAAGAGAAGGAAAGAACTAAAGAAAAAGAGTGAAAAGCAAACAGTTTAAACCATGGTGCATGTTAAACCAAATATATACATAATCATCTTAAATACTACGAAATTTTTGTTGCAAACGGGATATTTTAAATTTTGTACTGTGGTAATTTTGTACACTGACTTTCCTGGCTTTGTGTTATTTGCTCATTTACTGTTTTAATGACTTGGCTGGAATCTTTCACCAAAGTCCTTTACTATGCCATTAGAAAGCTGGCACAGTTGTGGCCATTTGTACAGCTTTCCTGACTCTGATTTCCACTTCCATGGATGACTGTGATTTTATCTGAACTCTCTTTGAGTGCTTCTTTCCCAGATCCTTCTAAGTGTTCTGGATGGCTTGATTGGCCTCAGACTCAGATATTAGCCTGCCCTAATTGGTAGCTGTTAGTTGACTGCTACATCTTGGGCTTAACTGCTGCACAATTTGATACAATTTAAAAAGAAACTCTTTATGTAAGTAGTTTTGATGTCAATCTTTGTAACACATTCCAATGCTAGAAGGGTCCTTGTTAGATGTCTCACACTTTTGTTTTCTCCGTTAAACTTTTTAGACTGTTTACCGTTTCACTTATTGCTGTCACTGAGTGAGCAGCTTCCTTTTCATCCTCACTAACAAGATCTTGGTGGTTTTGAGTTGAATTTACTAAAACTTTGCTCCAAAAAAATTCATATCCATTATAGCACACTCTGTTCAAATATTCTGTCTTTCTTCCTGGGCCAAATTTTGTACTACTGCTTACTAGAGCTGGGGTGGGGACAGTGACCTGCTTCTCTTCAAGTGACTCCTCTGCTATACTCATCAGTCATGGGGTCATGCTGGCTGCCTTTGTCTTCTCAGTTTGACTCTCCTGACAGAGCTACAACCCCAAAGCCAGATGGGATGAGAGCTATCAAACTCCAGAATCCTTGGCCTGCCATGCCTAAGGTAGAGCTTATACACAACAAGTGGACCCCCATACATCTCAGCTGTATATTCCTAAAATAAAGTCCCTATTACATGGGAGTGGGTGAGATAAGAAATGCTGGTTACTGGCCCCTCTCATTAGAATAATCCTGAGGGTGTGGGAAACCATAAGTAGTGGGGGCTTCATCTTGGTCATATCTACCTAGATAACACACACTAAGTTAAGGAATATAAATCAAGTTAAGAGGCTCATTAAATGGAATGAACACAGGAAAAACAGAAAATATTTTTACACATGGAAAAATACCAGTAGAGTATGTCTGAAACTATGGTAATAGAAGAAAATGAGCTCAAACAAATTCAGGTATGGTAGGTAGGCCTGGTAGTTGAGAGGAGCTTGGTTGAACAAGATGTTTATAACTAATAAAACTTTTCTTTCCTACCCAGGAATTTCTCAGTAATGGACAAACGAAATGACTATTAGAGTAATAAGAAAACTGTGGTTTGCTAAAAGCAGGTAATAAATGGTTTGAGTGAGAGAGAGACTTTGGGCTTTACTAAAAAAAGAAGTACTGAAAAAAAATCTCACTTCACAATTTTTTTCTGTTTTTTTTCCCACCATATATGTGTGCTGGGTGGGGTAAGCAACAAATATATTACCAGCCCTGT
The DNA here is from genome assembly GCF_045843805.1 of Urocitellus parryii. Taxonomy (NCBI): domain Eukaryota; kingdom Metazoa; phylum Chordata; class Mammalia; order Rodentia; family Sciuridae; genus Urocitellus; species Urocitellus parryii. Next base: position 58,991,082 of record NC_135538.1, on the reverse strand, counting down.
GTTAAGGAAAGAAAACCCCAGAAAGGGCTAAATTTAATTTTTGAATCAACTGATCCAAATGGGAATTTATATTCATAATTAATTGTGTCAAATGGACACTATGTAGGTTTATATACTTTGTCACATCTTGCCTCAGCTTTTAGTTACTGAGATCCATGGTTACTATTACTGTCATTACCTGTCAGTCCTACTTTATTTCCCTCTTCAGAAAGAATTAATTCTCTATACTTGTTTGATAGTTGATAGTTAATTCCCCTATTTGTTTTCTAATATGATAATCATTTAACAACTATGAAAATATTGAATAAGGTAAAAATAGATTATATTTAGAATTTAGCTTAGATTTAAAAATATATAAAAATATATTCAGAAATATTTAGGAAGTATCTAATTTTGAGATCATTTCCTGGGTAAAATTATATACCTAGAAATGGTAAATACTTTCTGTGACATTCAGGCACAGAAAAAAGGTGAGTTAACTTGTGAAACTTTGTGGTAACAAAAATGGACATAATTACGTACTTTATATTTGCATTTTTATCATGTCCTTTTCACCTCAATATCATCTTGAAATAAATTAGGCATGCCACACATGTGCAAGTGTTAAAAATTATAATAAAGGTGATACAGGACATCTAGTTCTCTTTGTAAGTAGGAGTTGGTAAATGTAGACCTCAGTTGTTATGGCAACCTTCAATTAATGAAAGTATCATCAAAGTCATCTCTCTACAATATTTAATAAGTTATTTCCATTAAATATGATGGAATGCTCATTCTGAATTCAATGACATAGCTGAAGTTTAAAGACATATTAGATAAAATGAAAATAGATATATCCTCTATTGTTTAATGAAGAAAATCTATCAAAAATTTCTCTTACGATTAAATTTTTTGTAAAGACAGCTGCAGCTGTGTTGCTAATAAAATATTAATAGCTTCTATATAGTTCCCCTTTCAAGTAGATTTATGGATCCTTATGGATTTTCCATTAGGATAGGAGGAATAGAGATGATGATGGTGATGGCGATGGTGATGACTGCTGAAAATTTAAACTAACTTTACAAGTATTATTTGACAAATAAATAGTAACATAAGTTGATTTTTATCAATATAATGATTTCCACACTTTCTCACCAATTTATTGGCACAAAAATTGAAAAGCCAAAGATTATATCACTGAAGCACTTTGAGAAGCAAAAGGTGAATTTATAATAGCTACTATACATAGGACAACTACTCATTTATAGTGCTTCTTTTTTTTTTAAAGAGAGAGTGAGAGAGGAGAGAGAGAGAGAGAGAGAGAATTTTTAATATTTATTTTTTAGTTCTCGGCGGACACAACATCTTTGTTGGTATGTGGTGCTAAGGATCGAACCCGGGCCGCATGCACGCCGGGCGAGCGCGCTACCGCTGAGCCACATCTCCAGCCCCTATATTACTTCTAATCCTTACCACATGTGACGTAGGTTTTTATTAGTCCATTTTATAGACTGGAAAAATTAGATGCTAAGAGCTAAAATTCAAGTAAATTTTAAGAATAACAGAATGAGCTAGGTATGGTGGCACGTGTCTGTCATCCCAGCTACTCAAGAGATGGAGGCAATATTGCAAGTTTGAAGCCAACCTGGGCAACTTAGTGAGACCCTCTCTCAAAATAAAATAAAATAAAAAGTTGGAGATGTAGCTCCGTGTTAGAGTGCTTGCTTAGCATACATGTGCAAGGCACTGACATTAATCCCCAGTGTTACAAGAAGGAAAAAATAATAACCATCAGATAATAAGCATGCAGAAGAGCAAGGACTTGTGTCAAGTCTGCTATTCCAACACTGTTCTCTTTCCATCAGGCCATGCTCTCCCCTTAGATTTGTTTTGCGTCTACAACCTAAAAATAATATTATAACGTTTATAAGTCCACAAACCATTTTCATAAAATTCAGGTGTCCTTATTTTAATGAGTTACTTTGATAAAATGAATATCTGAGTTTATTAGCTGAAAGTTGATGGTGCTCAATTTAATGCTCAATTCCTAAAAATCTCCTCAGAGCACAACCCTGGATATATAAAAAGTAACTAGAGCATGATTAGTAAAGAAAACATTCTGTGATTCAGTGATCAGCAATGTGAACCTTGGGAAGGAAGCTAAAAGCTACAACTTGGAATAATAAGATTGTTTAGTGACACAGATGTTAATAGAGTTTAAGAACAAAGTGTCTTAGATAAGCAAGCCCTTTTTATTTTCATTTTATATCCCCGAGGAAACTAATCTAAAATAAAAGTGAGACAATCTGTTCTTGTGGCTATAGCCAGGAAAGCTGAATCTGTTTTAATGTATATGTATACTGTGAAGGAATTGAACACTCAATAAAAATGTTCCTCATTTTTGCAACAAGAGTGAATGCATTTGAAACAGAGACCTGAGTTGAAACTGTAGTTTGTCCAAATACAGTACCAGTTAAATTCCTTAAATCATAATAATATTAAAAATAATGTTAGTATTTCAAAATCATTCACCACATTCCAGACACATTGGCTATGTATGCTTTACATATGTTTTCAGGAGCTAAAAAAAAGAACCTCATAGAGAATTAATCTCCTCTGCTGTTTCCCTACTGAAATGGAAGCATTGTACCTATCATAGTTTTATATTGAGTTCTTGATAGAAGCTGTGTAATAATTAAGAGCATAGAAACATAATCAGATAATCCTGGATTTGAATTCCAATTTTTCAACTCTATATTACTGTGAGGTTGAACAGAGTAGCCCAAGCCTTGTTTATTGCACTTGTATATTGGGGGAAAAATGAAGTATTGTTTCATAGGATTGTTTAGAGGTTTAAATGCATGTAATCATCTTAAAACATGCTCAGTAAGTGCTCAGTAAGTGCTCAGTAAGTCTTAGATGTTATCTTTAACAATTGAGTTAAAAATGTGTAGTTCACCTGGCACATAGAAGTTGCTCACTCGGCAGTAAATACCTTCATTCTGTGCCACTGTCCGGCTGCAGCAAAATAACCGGGGGGTGACAAATAACTTGTGTAGATTGATACAGCAGGAGTAGGAGCCGTTTATTGTAGGACAACAGAGGTATTTATACATTCCACACAGCTTATCTTACTTAACATAAACTAGATACAGCAGTCAACCAATAAGAAATATCCACACTTAATGGCTCGCTGGCCTTACTTCACAAACCACTCCCTCTGGCATTTTGCCAGGCGCCATCCAGACTTGTTTACAGACTCTAACATTCCCCTAGCAAAATGCCAGGTGCCATCCTGACTTGTTTACAGACTCTAACAATTCTGCATGCATGTTTTAGATTATATGTCAACCAATTAACATGAATTAATGATTGGCATTATGATCACCATATAGAAACCTAAAATTATATTTAATTTTACAACCATTTATTTTATACATGTATTAAATTTTCTACATATAGTAATATTGAGAGCCATAGCCAAGTCAAGATGGTGCCTGGCATTTTGCCAGAAGGAGTGGTTGAGGCGTGGCACCAGTGAGCCATTAAGATGATGATAATTAAGTTAAGCCGTGTATAATTATTAAGATAATGACTGATTGCTGTAACTGGATAATGTTAAATTGAAACAAACTGTGTATTCAGTTGTGTATATAAATCTCTGCTGTCCGGCAATAAGGCGGCTCCTGCAACCTCGGGTGCCTGCTACTTTTGAGTTCTCGCAGAGTTCCCATTGAGTTCCTGTTGAGTTCCCCTGGGTTCTGGAATAAAGTTTGTTCCTGCTTGAATCTACAAGTGGCTCGTGACTTCCCGGTTATTTGTGCCCAGCCAGACTGCGGCATAGTAAATCAGAGATTACTTGATGTAGAAACCACTATTATCCTCATTGTTATATAGATGAATAAATCAAGGCAAAATATGTTGAAAAAATTATCACAAATCAAACCAAATACCTTGTTCTAATATACTGGAGTAAACTATATAAGTAAGTAAAAGTAATATCCAAGCAGTTATTCATAAGAAAAGCATTAGATGACCTTTAGAAATTTACATTCTAATGATAAAAAATGCATATATGTAAGTAATGATCATACAATGCAATAATAAATGCTATGTAAAGGTCATATGAGGAACAGATTAGTTGAATCAATTTTTATTCAAATAACCTCATTTAAGGAAAAAAGTTTAAAATTAAATGACTAAAAGTTTGCTTTAGATTAGAATATATAAAATTTATTTTGAATTTTCATATATTTTAAGGTTGTTTTTAAATTTTTACTCTTCAGAAGTAAACATAATTTACTTAAAACACAATGTTGTCCTGAAACAATTTTTTTAAAATTAATAATATTATCTAGTTTTGTATGGTAATTAAATGCAAGGATTTATTTATTTATTATTATTATTTATTTCAAGTGCTTCTCATTGATGAACAGGTTTAATTCTCACAACAATCCTATGGATCAGTTACTTTTGCTTCCATTCTATAGGTCAAATTTTGAGGCCAAAAAAAAAGAGGTTAAATGACCTATTTAGGAACTGTTAGTAAAAAGTGACAGATTCTAGAATCGAGCCTCAGTCTGATTCAAGAGAAGGATCCCTTAATCATAGTGCTGAACAATTGAGACTAATGTCCATAGACAAGTGGAGAATAGTAGGACACTAAGGGAACTCTATTATTCTGGGAAAAGACAAAATATCTCACATTAACTTAATAAAAATGGAATATATCACATGAATGAATTCAATGAAGTTGTTTAAAAGGAACTGACAAATAAAGAAGAGAATATACAATTCAAAATCATGTTCCCATGGTAATAATTTAAAACAACAAGTAATGTGGGATCAACTACATGATAAAGAAAGTACATTATATACAGTTTCCCTTTGAATGATTTATATTATACTCTTCTCTTGTATATAATATTTTCTTGAAAAAAACCACATGCAAGTGAGTTAAATGATAACATGAAGTGGAAAACTACATGGTCTAGATAAGTTCTCTTATGAAAAATTAGAGAGGACTTCTATTCATATGTTTTGCTCAATGAACAAACAATGTAGTCACAGCATGACTTGGAAGTCAATGGAATTGTTATGAAGTAAGAGGTTCGAGATATTCTTAGGGTCCAAGGTCCTGCACTATTTCAGGAACTGAATACTGGTTGTTGGTGTAAATGAACCAACTCCTCATGTATCTAAGTTATTGCATATATTCTCTGTAGTGCTCACTGCTGTAAGGAAGTTATTGGAGGATGCAGAATGGCAGAGATAATTGGGTGGATCTGAGGAATTATCTTAGTTTGCAGGTGACTATGGCTTATTCCTGAAATTGTTTCATTCTTATTTTGTCTAACAAGAAGGCTGATGTTCACTAGATTAAACATAATTGTAAGGGATAATACTCAAAATAAAAAAAATGTCTAAAATTAATGATAGTAACAATGAAAGTCATCAAAAAAAATCAAAATTTGCCTTCAATAAAATTTGCATATTTATACTTCAAAATTTACATTAGACCAATATCTAAATTCTGAAAAAAATTATAAAATTTCAATAAGTGTAGAAAATTCAAATATTAACTATAATTTTAAAATTAAAGATACTAAGAGATTGAATCAAGACTATAGCAAAGGGTGCAAAGTACAGGAGAGGTAGAAAACTGACTAGAGGATATCACACTTATTATTTTAATTCTCCTAATAGTTATTTATGAGAAGTAAAATATTTTGAAGAAAATATTTCAAATGAATTTATTCTCCTTTAAAAAGTAGTAAGACTAAAGGGAAGCTATAAGTGAAAAAGAAAGACTGTAACAAAAAGATAGAAAATTGTGTTAGAAACTTCATTAAAAGTTCTCTCTGAACCTCTGAGATTAACATAATCATGCAATAGGCTTTAAAACCAATATTATAACACACTTATTTACAAAAAGTCTAATAATCATAATTATAAGTACAATATAATTATAGTACTATTAGTACCATTAATAATTTGAGGTAGATAGAACCTTACATTCATCTTAATTTTTCTCTTAGAAAAGAATTGATATATATTTTAAGAATATTTAATCTATAGTACCTGAGATAAATTATAATAATAATGTCCTCTGTGTTAATCTTTCTTTTCCCACAAGGTTTATTTTATCACCCTTGAAATGGCTGGGAGACCAAATAGGAGATCAGGATTTTCTTCAGTCTTTGTCAGAATTCTAAAAATATTAGTCTCAATACCCTATATAATTAAATATATTCTTATTATAAACTTATACTTTTCTGCTAATAAGTATTCATTTGTACTGTGGAAGGTTAAAGAAAAAAGACATTCTATCAATGAGTCATAAGCAAAAGAAAATGTCTTCCTTAGGAATAATATTGTCCATCTCACTAGAGCATATGGTTGGAGTGTGGAGAATTAGAGAGCATGAATTAGTGGAAAAGAAAAGCATTTGCTAAATGGATATATTTATGTGTGTATTTCTTTGTACAAAGACCCTGAAAGAATAAAAAAAAGTGTAATGCATTTAAAAAATATTCATGTTGCTGAAAAAATAATCACAATTCTCAAAACACTGGTTTGCACAAATCTCTGAAACATTTTGGTACATTTGAGATTTTTGTCATGTCGTTACCAGAATCCAAAGAATTGACAGAAGAGTATAATAATAATAATTATATATATATGTGTATATTATGCCTTCCAAAACTAAAAAGCAGTAGAGATTTTGTTGGTGTTATAATAAAAGTCTAAGTAACTTGAAATAATCTTACTAAAATTAGGTGGTTTCTACTTTTTTTAAAACATCAAATTTGAGAACAAGAATTACCAAGGATTTTCAACAGATACTGGATGCTGGAATGACTTTTCTTCCAGTTTCTTACTGTTGCTCATGGAGGTAAACATTGAGCTAAGGAAACAGCTCCTGTGTTACACAAGGTTTTTACCAGCACAGAGGAGGCCACAGGAAGAGCCCTCACTGCTTTTTGTATTAATGGCTAAAGAGGACATCACCTCAGTATTCCAGGCATATCCATTACCAAATAGAAAAATCTTTGTTTCCTTCTGGTTATACACTGTGTAGTGCCACTCCAAAGCAGGCAAGGCCATGACCCACCACAGTTAACATTGAATCAGGGGAGAAACATTGAAAATTGTACTGATGGATAATCAGAAAGAACTTAAGAGAGTTACTGATATTTAACTTGAAACTTAAAAATTATTTTCTTCACCAAGCAAAGTGTGTTTTTAATAACTAAATTAAATGGTTATTATTGTTGTTTTAATTATTAGATAACTTCAGATTTGTATGCAGTTGTAACTAATAACAAAGAGAGATGCCACCTACCCTTTTCCCAGATTCACCAGAGGGTAAGAACATGTAAAACTATAATAAAATTCTACAACCAGGATATTGGCATTCATAAAGTCCAGATAGTCTTTTACTCATTCTTTACTCTGATGATTTTAGTGTTCTAATAAGACCAAAATTACTTCTTTATCTCTGGTATTAATATTTCTAAGTCATTGTACCATAGTTTTCATTTGTTTCTGGATACTTCTCATATTTTCTTTTTTTTTTATTGGTTGTTCAAAACATTACAAAGCTCTTGACATATCATATTTCATACATTAGATTCAAGTATATTTTCAAGAGTGTTGTTCATCTTTTTCACTAGATTCTTAAAATATTATTTCCATTTATTCTAAAGTTTCCACTTTGTAGTTCTAGCATCTGAACATCTATATCTGACAGTGTGGGATACCTTATCTCAATGTATTTGTTTGTATTCATGGATCTTTTCTGTCATGCCTCAAAAATTATGTGTAAAAGAACTATATATTGAGTTAAATAACTGAGTTAAATAATTTCTGGGTGTAACAGAAATGCATATACCTCTTCTCTATCATGCAATTATTACAGGAGAATTATCCAAAATAATCAGTATTTCAACAGACTTGAGGTTTTGCTGTTCCTTTAACAATTGTCAGTGAATCACATTTGATTCTTCTTGTGTTATGTGCTGTGACCTTATGACTATTTTCAGGCATGGGATTTTAGAGTGTTTCTGTCAGTGTTCCTAATTCAATCTCATGGGATTTGAGAGTGTTTCTATCAGTATTCCTAATTCATTTTCAACTTCTCTCAAACTCTTCATGCTTGCCCCAGAAAAGGGGATCTCTCATTCTCTTATCTCTTTCCCATGGTACATTCCCGCTGCTTATTATTTGGAGTAGACTTATGTAAAAGTATAGTGAATTTGTTATTTCTCTGTCTCCAGTCTCAGGCAGTTCCTGTGCAACTCTGCCTCAAGTAACACTTTTTCAGAACTTTGTGGTGTTCCCATTAGATAGCAATATTTTGCCATCTAGTCAGCCCTAGTAGGCATATTTCTAAGCTCAATCCTAATGACTCTTGCTCTTATGTTATTCCACCCACTCCATGTGCACAGTACTATGAATATATGATTATGTTCTCTTTCATGGCTAAGTACTTTTGCAGATGTAATTGACATCTTACATTAGTTAATTTTATGATAAGGGGTATCCTTGATGGACTTGATCTGACCTGGAAACTTCATAAAAGCATACAGCTTTACCTGTCAAGATAGATTTGAAGTGTGAAAAGTGATCAATTCAAAATGGTGTCTTTGTAGCTGGCTTTGAAGATGGAGGAAACCAAAAAGTAAGACTTGTGAGCAGTCTGAAGACTGAGAGTGCACCTCCACCCCATGTGACAGTGGAAATCCAGGGACAATAGTCTGAGATTTCAAGATAATTAATTCTACCAACAAACACTGAGTTTGGAAAATAATCTAAAACCCCAGATAAGAATTGTAACCCTTACCAGCATCTGAATAGCAGCTTAAAGAGGACTTCTGCCTAAAAACAGACACAGTGTGTGCAGACTTCCAAATTGTAGAAAGTGAGGGATAATCAGTGTATGTTGCTTCAAGCTGCTGAGTGTGTGTGTTTCGGGGGGAGGGGGCTTACATAATAACAGAGAACTAAGGCATCAGTGTAGGGTCTCTCTCATAGGTAGGTTTTCTATTTCTTTGATATCAGATGAACATGGTCCCTTTTATTTGTACGGGTTTTGAAAAGGAGAAGAATACCTACCTCTCCCAAAGTGGTATTAGAATGCTATTTCAAATCAGTGAGCAGTCTACGCCATCAGTGTTTCCTGCCTCATTCCTGTGACATATGGCTTTTAACTTGTGTCAGTGTAGAATTGGGAGATAGGGTTTTTTGACCCTCAAAGATCACCATCTTAGCTTTTCTTGGTATCTATAAAACCAGAAATTTACAGCAGGAGGGTATCTTATCTCTCCCTCAAATGCAGGCAGACTTGCCCTTATGACAGCAGGGGTCAATCTGAAACAAATGGGGGTTTCTTTCTTCTCTCTAATCAGGAATAAGTTTTATGTCAGAGGAGTGTCTGGAAGGAACTGCCAATTACCACCTTGTTTTCGTACAAGGCCCACAGCAGCAATGGGCTTTCCCAGCACTCCTATTCTACCATCCAGTCTTAGCAGGTGCTACATTATGATTTTGGTATGAGGTGTTCTCCAAAAGCTCTTTTGTTAATGCAGGACTGTTCGAAGGTGCAATGATTAGATTTTGTGGGCTGTAACATAGTCAGTGAATTGATCTATTCGATAAGTTAATTATTTAATGGGCTGAATGGTTATGTATAGACAGGTGGGGCATGACTGGAGGAAATAAGTCACTGGGGATCTGTCTTAGGAGTTTATATTTTGTCCATGGTGTCTGTGTCTGGCTTTCTGTCTGCTTCCTGGCTTCTGCGACTTGATCGACTACCCTCTTTCATGCCCATCCACTATGATGTTTTGCCTCACCTTGTGACAGAGCAATGGAGCCAGTCGGCCATGGACTGGACTTCTGAAACCATGAGCCAAAATACATTTTTTCCTCTTCTAAGTTGTTCTTGTTGAGTATTTCGGTCACAGCAACGAAAAACTGACTAACACATCCTGCTTCTCAGAACTCCTGAGAAGGGATTTTATAAATATCATTGCCTGCTGCCAGTATTTCTCATGACTACCCAGTGTAGATCCAGTGAAGGCAAACTAGTAGGTGGGCAGACTTGTGTTTTCACTGGGGCTCCCAGAGATTCTACAGTATCACGTTAGTCCTCACTCTGCACAGAGAATTTGATTTTCTTCTTACCCACTTTGGGATAACCACTGTTTTTATTCATGACCTTTTCAATGGGAAACCATTTGTATGTTTATTTTATCCTCAGAGGGCTTGTCATTTAAAATTCAGCTCATCTAAGAAATTTGTGACATCAGCTCTCTGATGGGCTCATTGAACTGTGATTTGGAAGATTTTCCAGCTTTTTCTCAATTTTCTGATGGGAATTAATTTGCCTGTGGCATTATAAAACCTAGGCAAAACCAAAGCTATCTTGCTTCTAATACAATATTTTTATTATCATATGTATTCAATAGAAGAAAATTTCCATACATGAACTAAGAAACTTCTAAAACTCAAAAGGGCACACAAAATTTTAAACAGCTAAGTTAAAGAGATTCAATTCAGAATTATTATATTAAATAGAGAGCAAATAAAATGGCTTCATCAGAGAAATTCTAAGTCAGATTTTAAATGGATTTTCAAATTTCACTTTACAGTACACTCATTTAAATTCCAGTATCCTACTGTGCAAAGAAGTCAGCAGGTCCACATTTACCTAGTCAAAGAACAGCTGAGACTTATTAATTGCTTACTATGTATAAAGTACTAAATTAAGAATACTGTATGCTTTATTATTTTTAGCACATATATTCATTTCATAATGTTATTATATGGCACTTCTTTAGATATAACTGAAGCAAGAAAAATATTAATAGACCCCCAAATCATATACCTGGAAAGTTGTAAATCTATGATTGCTGAAACTTGTAAAAGTTGTGGATACACACACATACACATATTCATATTAATTAACTATATTAATTAATTATATTAACTATATTAATCTGCTTTCCATTACTGTAACAAAATACTTGAACTTAGGTACTTTAAAAATAGGAGAGATATGTTTTGCTCACTAATTTGGAGGTAAAGAGTGCAAAAAGCATAGTGGTAACTTTAGCATGCTTCCTCCTACCATCTGCATCACTCCACAGCAGCTGGGAGTATCATGGTAGGAGTGCATGTGAGAACTACAGAGTACATGGAGATCTATAGAAAAATCCAGGGGTCAACTTTGCTTTTTTATAACAGTCATTTCATGGGAACAGACCACAGCCCATTAATTCCTTTCATTAAATCCCCACTACTCAGAAGTTCCATACCACACCCCAATATACCACACTGAGGAGCAAGCTCCCAATACTTGAACCTTTGGGCCAACACAAACTATGTCCAAGCCATAGCAATCACATATAAACTCATTTACATCATACACATATATGACATATATTTCATATCCACATTTATGTAGTAGACACGGTAAACATCCACACAAAGTAATATATGAAGATAAATGCACAATTTATAACAATATAAACTTCAGACTTGAGTTATACTGTTATGACTTTTACACAGCAATTATTTCCCTCTTTATCAATGTTCCATTTGTCTGATAATTAACTCCTGTGATTCCAACTTTCCCAGTCTCTTATTTTTGTTATTTTCATTGTCCGTGGTCACTATGATCATCGTCATCTCCTCCTCGGCCTCCTTATCACCTTTTTCTTCTCTTTCTCCTCTTTTACTCATTAGCTAACTTTAAACTTATTTCCCATCTTTTGCATCCCTGTGGTCTTATAAAGAGAGGGAAAAAAATTAAAGAAAAAACAAGTGGATAAGACATAAATAATACAACTTAACAAAATAAAGACTGATGCATCTTGTAAATACTCAGACATTTACTAGGAAAAAAATACTTTTGGTAGTGATATTTTATTATGCAAGACATGGAAATCTCCTGGCTAGTTCAGCCAGGAAGAGAATGATCATCATAAGGATCTATATGGGGCAATAATTGAATCAATCTTAGGCTAATTCAGCTTACCCACAAAGTCTGGGTCTGAAGAGGCATTCTAGTATCTGAAGCAATTCTGGGCTGTCAATCTTCATTTAAGCAATGCTGCTTCTAATGTGATTCAGCTATTCTCTTGAACTCTCTCTCTTCCTTGGTCTTGATGCTCATTCTTTAGCTAGCATGCGATGTTACTTCTCTCCTCACCATGTTTATTTTTTTCGGTGATATAATTTTATTCATTTTTTTTCTAAATTATAACCTCAGCCAACGTATAATTTTCAAAGCCCCCACAAGCCTCTATCTCCTCTTTTAAATCCAGCGTTTGCTCCCTGTAGTAAATTAAACAATCTTTTGGCATTTTCTAAAAATTGTATTATCCTAATTTATATTTGCATACTATTTTACATTGCCTCATTGATCAAACACTTCTATAGGTTACCTACAGTCTTTGTGAAAATTAACTATTCCTTATTTTGGAAGCTCTCCTCATACATCACAATTTCCCTAATGTGTGAGTTTTCTTGGGTTGAGGTAACAAAGTATTACCAATTGGGAGGCTTAAGACAGATTATTGTTTCACAATTCTGGATGCTAGAAACCTGAAATCAAAGCTTGCACAGGGTTATGCTTCCTCTGAATTTTTCGTGGATATCCCATTGACTCTTCATAGGTTCTTTTTACATTTCTTGGTCTGCAGCTCCATAACTCCTATTTCTGCAATTATTATCATATAGCCTTCCTTCTCTGTGTCCTTCTCCTCACATGATCTTCTTTAAACACATAGGACACATTGAATTCAGGGCCATTTTACCTCATTATTGCCTCATTTTTATTAGTAACATCTTCAATAATCTTATGTAAAAATATGTTACTGGGATTTAAAACTTCAGCATATCTGTTTTGAAGGGATACATAACAACACAGAATATGGTAAATTATTACTTTCCATAGAATGAGGCATAGTAATTGTAGTATCAACAGGCGAAACATGTTTGTAGTATATTTCTCATGACATAAGAATAAGAAAACACTTTCTGTGGTTACTGCAGTAAAATATGACTTCCTATAACCAGAGACTTAATTTATATAATCAACCTCTCACTTAGTGGTATTTAAAAAGTTAATTACAATAATTTTACTGCTGTTTACTAAGATTGTGCATTTGAATTTATTTTTATGTATCTTCTGTTGATGGGCATTGGGCTAGATTCTTTCTACACATAATTTTATTTAATCACTAAGATAAAACTATGTCTACATAGTGTGCTATGCTACTATATTAATATATGTGATTTCTAATGAATTGATCAAACATCAAAATGCCAATAAATAATGTGACAAAATTTGGATCAGTTATTTATGACTTTGATGTGCATTACTAAATTTTGGATAGATTCTTATTTCTCTTCTAAAGGCTCAACTAGTATTTGTATCATTTAAAATACATCCTCAACTAAAATGATAAGAATCCATTGCTCTGAAAAGCAATATATATTAGTGATGCAATAGTTGGCTTTAATGTCAGATGAAATTGGTGGTGTAATTCCATATTCATCACTTCAGAACTGTATAATATTAACCATATTGTATAAATTCATAAATTTTGTGAGTCTAGATTTTATAGTTTATAAATAAAAACAAAATCATATAAGATTGAATAGAAAGTGGTCATGAATTGCTAATCAAAGGAAATGCTCAGCAAAGGAAACAATAATGTGAAGAGAGAACATACACAGTGGGAGAAAATCTTTACCATGTGCACCTCAAATAGAACACTAATCTCCAGGAAGTACAAAGAACTCAACAAATTTAACACCAAAGAAAAACAAATAACCCATTCAATAACTGGGCTAAGGAACTGAACAGGCACTTCCCAGAAGATATGCAATCAATAAACAAATATATGAAAAAATGTTCAACATTTTTAGTAATTAGAGAAATGAAAATCAAAACTACTCTAAGATTTAATCTCACTCCAGTCAGAATGGCAATTATCAAGAATACAATCAACAATAAGTTTTGGCAAGGATGTGGGGGAAAAGGTATACTCATACATTGCTGGTGGGACTGCAAATTGGGTGCAACCACTCTGGAAAGCAGTATGAAGATTTCTTAGACAACTGGGAATGGAACCATCATTTGACCCAGCTATCCCACTCCTCAGTCTATACTCAAAGGACTTAAAGTCAGCATGCTGTAATGATGCAGCCACATCGATGTTTATAGCAGCTCAATTCACAATAGCTAAAATATGAAACTAATCTAGGTGTCCTTCGATAGATAAACAGATAAAGAAACTGTGGTATATATTCACAATAAAATACTCAACATTAAAAGAGAATACAATTATGGCATCTGCAGGTAAATGGATGGAGTTGGACAATATCATGCTAAGTGAAATAAGCCAGTCCCAAAAAACCAAAGACTAACTATTTTCTCTGATATATGGTTGCTAATGGAGGGGGCAAGGGAAGGTAAGAATGGAGGAACTTTGGATTGGGAAGAGGGAAATCAGGAAACAGAGGTGGCATGGGGGTGGGAAAGATGACGGAGTGAGACGAACATCACACTCTAGGTACATATATGATTGCACAAATGGTGTGACACTACATCATGTACAACCAGAGAAATAAAAAGTCGTGATACATTTGTGTACAATAAATCAAAATGTATTCTGCTTTTATGTATAACTAATTAGAACAAATTTAATAAGTTCCTCTAATACAGCAAATACTCAGTACATGTTAGTTAATATTATTGCTCCTTGTTTTTTACATATCACACATAATTAGTATAATATTGTAATTATTATTTACATGATTTGTATACAAAAAGGTGATGAATAAAAAAAAATTAATACATGTTTGGTTAATACATAAGAGACTTTTCCAAATATATAAAGCAGCCATCATCTGGAAGATTTTTTATGAATACTAAAAGATATAATTTGAGTATTAAATGATTTGGAAAAAAACAATGAAGTGAATCTAGAATTATGGGAGTTAGTTTTATTAGTTATTAATAGATATCACTCAGATTCAAATTCTTCCTGAATCAAAGCCATCCCAAAATATATTGAAAATGCTGTATTTTGAACTATCTTGCTACATATTTCTGATATTTGAGAGGTGACTGTTATCTCTGTCCCACACAATTCTCATTTTTTCTTAGTAAAAGAAAAGCAAATATAATTCATTACATGCACACACATACACACACATACACAATGCATATAAGTCTATTTAATGGTATATAATATAAAATATTAATTTTATTGTAGTTTATTTGTAAAATGTTACTAATATAGGCATTTAAATTGTTTTGCTCTCAATTTCTACAAAATTTTTTTTCACTTTGAGTTGGGAAATAAATGATTATATATCAAATTATGTATATGTGGTACAAAGAGGCATACATCTCATCAACAGCATTATTACATAATATTGACGTTATTGTGAACAGAGTCTGCAAATTTTTGCCACAGACTCATAGAATAATAGCATAGGAACAGCGTTTCCATGGCAACACTTTAACCACTCTTTCTAGATGTATTTGTAGATGTTCATATTTGTGAGAAAAATTACAATAATATTTTTACCTTGAAAGCTGTGTAGAAATTGTCAATCCTACCATAATCTGTTTTAAGTATTATCATATGCAAATTTAAAATTGCATTTTAATGCCTTCATTAAATTAAAAAAATAATTGTATGTGGACAAGCACAACTATAATAAACTTCACTTAATAAAGATTCATTTATACAACCAATCCTAGATGGATTATACGTAATTACTTATTCATGACAGCTAGCAATTTAAATTTTATTCTAGTACCTTAAATTATTACCTAAAATCTATAATCCCATCATAGACAGATGTTTACTTTGTCAGATTACAATTCATATGTTACATTATTTTTGCAAATGTTCTGTCAAATCATTAAATTTAACTGATCAGGCATTCTATATAAAAATAAATAATTTTTGCTGTCCTTTTTCCTTCTTGGTCACATTATTCTAAATAACCTTATAACATTCACTATGTTTCTATGTGATAAGGTTATATTAGTAACTTTTGAAAGTGCAAAAATCTAGTAATAGAGTACAAAACAGAGTTTAAAATTGCATTGATATACATAATTAATACTTTTGATCTTATATAAGGTTTTGGGGGGAACACTCTAATATTGGACAGAGTGTTCCAGTTTCTGAAAATGAAAGGTAAAGGATTTCTTAAAAATTGAATTACTTAAACAGGAAAACTTCAATTATATAATAATTGACACATACAAAAAGACTACAATCTTTAATTACAAATACTTGACACTTTAAATAGTAACCTCTTTTGAACCCATGGGAGAATAACTTGCCTAAAGAAATACTCAGATATATTTATATTTTGGAGATGATATTTGTTTGCATGTATATTCCAAATAGAAATTATCAATTTGAAAATTATATTAAAAAGCATTAATTTTCTACCTATGAAATTTAATTAGCCTTTGTTCCTTTCTCACGAAAGCAATCATTTATAATTTACAACTAATCAAATATTTTTGAAAATGTATGTAAGGATTAATATATTATATGAAAAAGTACTGATTTGACCAGTTACTTAGCAAACTGAATACACCATTAAAAACACTAAATGTGTTTGTAAAGCTAATCATATCTTTGAGAATAAAGCATTTTCAGGTGATAGTATGCTATTCTTGATTTACCAAACATACATATATCAAGTTGAGTGACTATATTTCTGATAGTTTGATCTGAGTAGTGACAACATTAGCATACAAATATGACACTAATGTGTATGATTTATTCAATCAGAAACTGCATATACTATGTAGTGAATTCTAATAGCTAACTTGTTTTTTTCTTCTTTTTTATTTTTATTTTTTAATTTTTTTAAATACACGACAGCAGTGGAAAGCATTACAATTCTTATTACACATATAGGGCACAATATTTCATATCTCTGTATATAAAGTATGTTCATGCCAATTTATGCCTTTTTACATGTATTTTGTTGTTTTTTTCCATTACAATTCTTAATACACATATATACCACAATTTCTTGTATCTCTGTTTGTATATAAAGTATGTTGACACCCAATTCAAGTCTTCATAAATATACTTTGTACAATTATGTCCATCACATTCCACCATCCTTGTCAATCCCCTGTACTTTTCTTCTTAATGGTATTCTTATATACACTATATCATTTTTTTCTAACATAATATGATTTTAAAATAACACCAAAATTCATAACATTAAGATAGAATACATAAATTCTACTAATAGATGTGTATTTGATCATGGATGATATGTAAAAGCTATAAAAATTATAATTACAGGGCAGAAGAAACATTTAAATAATAAAATAAACAGTTTAAAATTTGTTTGTGCATAAATAAAACACACAGAAATGGAAAGAGTAAAAGAAAGCAGGAGTTAAGGAAAGAAGGAAAAGCAGCAGAGAGGGAGGATGGAGGAAGGAATTCGTTTAGTAAATAATTATATAATGATAAGTTATATGGCCTTCTAGGTCAGATTTTTTGCTTCCAACATCCAAAAGTTTTTACAGTTAACTTAAGAAAGATATTTAGTGTCTATAAATTTTAGCTTCCTTATCCTTAAATGAGATTAATATTAATTGTTACATGTTTGTTTTATTGCAATAAGAGTAAAAACATAAAGATCAGTCCATACTACTATGCAGATAGCAAGTCTTCAAAAAAATTATCATTTCTTATAGTGCTAATATATTTTTATTATGGCTTAAATGTTTTATTTTGTATATGAAGCATACATAATGTGTAATAATTTACATGAATTTATGACTGAAAATAGCAATTTGAAACAAAATAAAACATGTATGAATGATAAGACAATTTTTGAGTGCTTCAAAGAAAATATGAAAAACTATTGACATAAAATTATCAGGAAGTAGTTTTTTATATTTTACATAGCTATCAATCTTTGACAAAGCTTTAATTGAGAATAAACTAACATTGCAGAACTTGAAGTTTATATCATTTTATGTTCTGTTAGAATCTACTTTTGAAACAGTTCTTTATAGTATGTTTAATAAGAATACTTTATTTAGAAATTATTGATTTTGGCATCAACAGGTTCAGCATTTAAACTAAACAAGAAACACAATGTATCTGATGGGATCAGTTTTGCCACATTAATACTCTGAAACAGTATGAAATGTATTTAAGAAATATTGGACTGATCCACAGTGGTTTTCACTTAGCAAAATATTTAAAGTATTAACTTCTTGGGACAAAGAATACAGGTTGTTATTTTGAGTTGTCCACTGAATTGAGGAGAGCACCCTGCTACTATTTCTCATGCCAGCTGTTTGTATTTCCTTCACAGGTATTCTTCAGTTTATTTTCTTGAAGTACAGTAGCAAAAAAAGACAGTTTGAAATAATTGAGGTAGTCAGAACTAGTACAGACGATGACTGAATTCTTCTTCCTCTGTGTTTTAATACTCTCTGTTTCATAGAAGAAAAATGAACTGCAATTTTTCAAGTGACTCACCAAAATGAAGATACTACTTTCAAAAATTATCTAGGGCTAATGAGTATAGAAATAGTAGGCCATTAGGCACAGTGTCTCTGGTTTAATTCCTAGGTCCTATATCCACTTTGAGTTGAGTTTTGTGCATGGTGAGAGAGGTTTAATTTCATTTTGTTGGTAATGGATTTCCAGTTTTCCAAGGACCATTTGTTGAAGAAGCTATCTTTTCTCCAAAGTATGTTTTTGGTGCCTTCTCTAATATAAGATGACTGTAGTTATGTGGATTTGTCTCCATGTCCTCTGTTCTGTACCATTGTTCTACAAGTCTGTTTTGGTGCCAATACCATTCTGTTTTTGTTACTATTGGTCTGCAGTATTCTTTAAGATCTGGTAGGCCCCAACTTCCTTAATAAGACTCCTGTAGCTCAAGGATTAAAATCAAGAATCAATAAATGGGATGGATTCAAACTAAAAAGCTTCTTTTTAGCAAAAAAAAAAAATAATCAGTGAGGTAAATAGAGAACCTACATTTGAGGAGCAAATTTTTACCACATGCACATCAGACAGAGCACTAATCTCTAGGATATATAAAGAACTCAAAAATTTTTACACCAAAAAACCAAATAACCCAATCAATAAATGGGCCATGGAACTGAACAGACACTTCTCAGATGATGATATATAATCAATCAACAAATACATGAAAAAAAATGTTCAACATCTCTAGTAATTAGAGAAATGCAAATTAAAACTACTGTAAGATTTCATCTTACTCTAGTCAGAATGGGAGCTATTAAGAATATAAACAACAATAAATGTTGGTGAGGATAATGGGAAAAAGGCACACTCATACATCCCTGGTGGGACTGCAAATGGGTGCAGCCAATATGAAAAGCAATATGCAGATTTCTTGGAACTAGCTATCCCACTCCTTGATCTCTACCCAAAGGACTTAAAAACAGCATACTATAGGAACACAGCTACATCAATATTTATAGCAGCACAATTCACAATAGCTAAACTGTGGAACCAAACTAGCTGCCCTTCAATTGATGAATGGATAATGAAAATGTGGTATGTATACACAATGGAATACTATTCAGCATTGAAAGATAATAAAATCATGGCATTTGCAGGTAACTGGATGGAGTTGGAGAATACAATGCTAAGTGAATTTAGCCAATCCCAAAAAACCAAGTGCAGAATGTTTTATCTAATATAAGGAGGCTGATCCATAATGGGTTTGGGGTGGGGAGCATGGGTAGATTAGATGAACTCTAGATAGAGCAAAGGGGAAGGAGGAGAAGGGAAAGGACATGGGAGTGGTAAAGATGGTGGAATGAGATGGTCATTGTCACTCTAAGTACATGTATAAAGACACGAATGGTGTGACTCTACTTTGTGTATAACCAGAGATATGAAAAACTGTGTTCTATATGTGTGATAAGAATTGTAATGAATTATGCTGTCATACATATCAAATTAGAATAATAAAAAAAGAAGAAATAGCAGGCCATTGAAATAGTTTCCTAGGGGTATCAATACAAAGTACCACATATTTAGTGTTAAAAACAAGAGATAGTGTTTCACAGTTTGGAAGGCTAGAAGTCCAAAATCAAGGTGTTGGCAGGGCTGGTTTCTTCTGAGGACCATCAGGAAGAATATATTTTAAGCTTCTCCTCCAGCTTCTTGTAGCTTCTGGTGTTGCTTCACTAGGAGATGAATTGGTACTTTTACCTGGCATTATTTCTATAAAGATACTACTTATATTGTATGAGATGCTTACCAACTTCAGAAACATCTCATTTAACTAGTTATAGATGCAAAATTTCCACAGAAGATAACATTCTGAAGTACTGAGAGTTGGGACTTTGATATATACATTTTTGGAAGATATAATTAGACCCATGACAGAAATCTGGTTTGATTTTATTTCAGAAAATATTCTCTAATAAAGCTGGCATTTTGATTCCTTTTTACGCCTATGACATATCATCATTGTATTAGAACCTGTAGAAGATGAGGGGAAACATTACTCTCCTTGAACACCAACAATTGATAACTCCACAAGGACCTGAGGATCTGTGGCTGTCCACCCAGCATGACTGTTGATTCTACCCTGCATTGCTTTTCCTCAGATGAGATAAAAATGGTATTTAGAAAATGGAGTCAGGCCCATTTTAAAATCAATATTTTATTTGTTTAAATATATTTCTTCTGGAAGTATTTTTATTTTCCCCAGTAGCAAAAGCTTGTCTCTCAGCCATTTCTTTGTATTTAACTAAGTTAACTTTCCAAATGGCAGAAGTGTTATGGGTGATTTATTCTCTGTGCAGTAAAAAAAAAAAAATCATATTTTCAGTGACAATCTGGCTAGTATTTTTAATCCTCATGGGGCATAACCATCAATATTCTCTGGGGAAAAACTCCTCAAAAATTCCATGCCTATGATACCAAGTAATCTGATATTTGATGCATTAAAACATGTCCTGCCCTCCTGAAATACCCACCTTTGCATTTTTATAGGTACTGTTTGCTTACAAAGTCCTATCTAATAATTTTACCTACTAATCACTGATGAGCTCCAAAACAAAATTTGCACATCCATATCTTCTGTGGATTCCCTTCCTGTAGTTTGTCTTGAATTCTGCAATAGTCTAAATAGCTATGGGAGGACCATCCCTAAGTCAAGCTCACACTTTTCCTTTTTCAGCCACAATCGTTCTTAGCTATATTTAGAGCAGTGTTATCTCATCTGTTTTATTTTTTCCTTCATTGTAGACACCTCTCTTAGGTGCCTTTATAAATATTATTTTCTGAATTTCCCTTGAAATTTCAATATGACAATGTTCTGTGTATGAATTTATTGGCCATGTTTATGTGGAATGGTCTCACAGAAGAACAAAACTATTATAATATTTAAATTTTCAACTTCAAGAATACCCCTTGCATTCTAGAGAATCCAGACTACTTTCTCAAAGGAGAAATGCAGTTTATGCTTGGGTATTATTATATAATATAGTCCCAAATGTAAAGCTAAAGTAAATTCCTGATATTAAGCAAAGGCTGCCTTAGCTTTCATCTTTGTAAGTTCTTTTCATTTCCCATTGTCTCATTTTATTGATGAAGTCAGTTAAGATGTATATTAAATATCAACTAGGAAGACTCAATTGTTTCAAAAGTTTATCATTTGCTTAAAAAAATGTGTGCTACTAGCCTAGTAATATTTTCCCCTGAAAAGAGAAGCAAAAGATGTCTCTTAATGCACATTTAGTAGTGCATTGTTAAATGTCATATATGAAATGCGATGTTTTGAAATAGATTAATTTTAGCATGAAAACATGTCTTCAATTTCATCTCTCTTTAATAGAAGTTAATTTTGTTTTTCTTAAAATGACCATTGAACTTTACTTATTACAGTTTCATTGTCTTACACTATTTGCTAATTTAACATGGTGCAATATATGCATGATATACTTTTAATTCTAAGGTGAGTATTTTTAGCATATTTAAGCTTAAACTCAGGATATATTGGGTACTTGATGTCAATATTAATAGGATACTTTATTTTCTTCTTCCTTGCACTCATAACCAAAAATGTTATTAAATCAATCAGGTCTTTCAGAAATAAAGGTTTAGTTGAATGGTGTAAAGTGTAATAAAATCACTCTTACTATCCTTAATAAGAAATAGTATGCATACCCATTTAATTAATATTACAGCCCTTCTAAACTATTTAAAACTATGCAAGTATGATTTGGTGTTCTCTCTTACTTAGGAAGCTTTTATTTTATGATTGTTATCCTATCACAATGATCAATAATACATCATTTTACTATTAAATCAATCACTGTTTAGATAAGAAGTCATATGTTCACCCTACTCATAAGTGAGATTAATCTGTAGCCTTTATTCAATATCATCTTTGTCAGGTAGTATCATAACCTTATTCTTTGAACTGAGTTGTTTTCAGTTTGTAGACGATGATAAATATATTTTCTTAAGTATGAAGACTTTCACTGTTTATGCAATGTAGACTGAATTAGAAAATCATTATTTTCTGTCAAAAAGGTTTAAGCTTGTCACCAATAAAATTATGACAAGTTTTGAAATATCATGCAGAATTGGTATTTAAAATACAATTCTAAAAAGGACATTTCATATTGTAGTCTTCTGTTAAATTACTCTGTAAAATACTGGTAAATTTGAGAATGTATACCAAGCTATAACTACATTAGAATAATTTATTTGGACATATCTCCAAATCTAGAGAACTATCTGTCTAATAACATGTCTGTTAAATCCCTTCCAAATAAATTAATATGTTCTGAAAAACAAACATGTAAATGTAGGTTCACAATGAACAGAACAATTGTTCCTCCTTCAGAATTTCTCTGGAAAGAAATGACTATATTGAATGAATGGATGATTTGTACAGAGTAAATTTTCATGAGATAAGAGAAGCATGTCAGCTTCTTTAGAGACAGTGTCAATAGAGAATGTGGGAGAAAGAGAGCACCATTCCTCCAGAAGCTCATTTCAGGACTTGAAACTGTGGTCAAAGTGCACCACAGAGACCAGGAGGGTATTTTCACTGCACCCAGGACCTCTAGGAGAAATGATGAGGAGTGCATATGGGGAATAGCACAAGGGGAACAGGACAGGATCTCCTTGTCTCTTAGAAGCAGAGAAGAAACTACCCTGAATATGAAGAAGCCCAAATTCATCTCACTCATCTTGAAATATTATTTAAGAACAAATGAGGAACACATGGAGCAGTGCTCAAATATCTAAGGAATAGTTTCTCCCAAATATCTTGATGAATAAGACTTTAAAATATAGGAAATCAGTGTACTTACTAAAATCAAGGCCGCCTTGCTTGTTGATCTGTAATCGTAAAGAAACCATCAGATTTGGATATGAGACCTGTATTCATTAGAGAAGACAACTGCTCAGATTCTAAGGGTAGGACATGACAAGCACAATTGTGCTCTGCTTGTTAGTAGAGGAAACAAAGGTATTGTCAGAAGGCATGTCGATAGCAGTAACAGGTCAGTGACAGTCCTGGAGTAGGTGTCAGCTGTGCTGCACTGTGAACAGAAATTAGCAGGCAGACTTGTGGGAGTAATAAGTCTGGGAGCAGCTGAGTAGACATGGAGTCCAGATGTGATTCCAAATAATACCTCAATCTTATTGAAAGGGTTGACAGGGCTCTGTATGGCTAATTTTTTGTTGTTGTTGTATTGGGACTGTAAAACATATATATATTTTCAAAATTCTAAGAATTAGTCTATTTTGAAATTTCCAGTGCCTACTATTTTAAATACTACAATATTTTTAATTAGCTCATATAATTGTATGGACTTATCATGTACAACATCTTTTGTGGTTCTAAGTATTGCAGAACGCTTAAACCTAGATGTTTAGCCTTGTGTTAATTCACACAGTCATCATTTTCATGGTAAGAATACTTAATCTCAACTTTATTTGCATTTTCCAAAACTACCTATATCATTGTTAACTACAGTAACCAGGTATATAACAAATCTCTTAAATTTATTCTTCTTATTTAAATATAGTTATTTACATTTGAACTAACATCTCCCAACACCCTCTCCCTCCTAACTACCCTAGAATACATGATCTTGTAGCCAAGGATTTTAAAAATATTTTTATGAATCAGAGAATTAATTAATATTTTAATATTTTTAAATTCAATTTTAAAAAATAAATTGTCAAACCACACAATGTACCCTTTAATAATAGGATTATTTTAGATTTCTTCAGTTTTCTTACTTATAACTTCAGAATTGTGGCTTAGATACTCTTATCTCAACTACTGTTTTTTTTTTTCTTTAAGTTTCCCATACTGCTAAATTGGTATACTTAGATATACAATATATTATAATAATATGTCATATACTACCATCTGTCACTTAATTTTTTTTTTTTGCATTTTCCCTTTGACAACCTAGTGCTAATAATAACTTTAATAATTTATTTCTAAATAAAAATATTCTAGACTTTTGGGTTATATAGTAAATGGCATTCATTGACTAGCTTGCCAGGTATGTGTCTTTTCGATATAATAGACAATATTTATAATTTAACAAGTATCAATTCACATACCTGTAATTATAAGTCAATTAAATTTATAACTTAAATTAGAAATTTAGCAACTGAGTTTATAGAAAAATTTATCTGCATAACAGGTTGATTTATTATGAGAAGTGTCCATATGCCCAACAGGAAGCCTGTGAACAACCAGAGTGACATGTGACAGAAACAGATGGCTTAAGGAACAATATACGCATTAGTTCTAGAAGTAATGCACTTGCCCAGATCAGTGCATGCTGCTGTTGTCCTCTTCTCCACTGTCACAACGTCAGGTCCCTCTGCTATTAAACTTTTAAACTATATTCAGGTTTCCATCAAATACCTACTTTTTTTTTTTTTTTTTTTTTTTTTTTTTTTTTGGTACTAGGGATTGAACTCAGGGGCACTCGACCACTGAGCCACATCCCAGTCCTCTTTTGTATTTTATTTAGAGACAGGGTCTCACTGAGTTAGTTAGCTCCTCACCATTTGAGGCTGGCTTTGAATTTGCAATCCTCCTGCCTCAGCCTTCTAAACAGCTAGGATTGCAGGCATGCTAACATAAGAATTTTCCTTTTCTTTTTTTCTTTACATAGTTTTCTTGTAATTATCTACTTATAATGTTAGATGCTGGGTGTGAATGAAATAATGCTACAGGTCCTTTCCCTCACCACTGTGTTAAGCCCCATGTCTGTAGGCTACATTGATTTCAGTCGAAGTGGAATTGATGTTAGAAACACTTTGTTTATCTACTTGCCTTGGAGTTCTCAGTGGTGATGTTTAAAGGAGGGCATTTGATTCAGTTATCATTATGGGCTGATTTGAAAATCAACCCAGACTTACCTTATTTTGTTCAGACACCTCACACTGTGTGAAATTGGTTCCTCTTTCACATGAGCCCACTCATATAGTAGCTAACACCTCCACCCTCACCCACTTGCACCCTGACCACAATATCCTTGATCTATGAAACTAATGCAAAATTGTTTTTCTGAAAATATAAGTTCTGCCCTTCTGAAAATGTAATTTCTGAGAATGTATAACCTAGTACTTTTCCACTTTATAAAATGCACTTTGTGATTATAATTGCCTTTCCAACCCCCACTTCTTTGTGGTTTTAATCCTCATAAGCTGATTCCAATACCCAATCATGGTGGAAGATTGCAGAACTGCTTGGTTCTCTGCACACTAAGTCCTGGACAGAAATAAAGCTTTTCTCTTCACCTTCAAAGGACCTGGAGAATTATTTGGAAATTTGGGAATAGCACCTTAACATTATGAATACCTACACAATTACTACTTTCTTCTATAATGAAGAGATCGTTTTTATTTCTGTTCATTCTCCCTCAACATCAAGAAGCATCAATCCTCAAGTGTCTGCAAGCTGCTTCATATTAGGGTTTTGGAATTAGTAACTTTATCAACAAGGGTAATGTTTGATTTTTGTTGAGCCAACGATTTTCAATCTGTTTGCCCACATAGCCATGTATGTGTCATACAGGAAAAATTAGTGTAAAAGGGGTGAGTCTCTCTCAGTTACACACACAAACACACACACACACACACACACACACACACACACAGCCAACCCCTTCCCCAACTGTTTTATAAATATATAATCTGGAAATGTGAAATTACTGCTGAGAATTTACACGTAATACAAAGTTTTGTGTATTTTTAAGTACAGGTATGCATCATTCAATGCATGAAAATGTGTCATTAGGTGATTTTGTCTTTGTGTGAACATGATAGAGTGTACTTACACTAACCTAGGTGACATATCCTTCCATAAACGTAGGGTATGTGGCACAGCCTAGTGCTCCTGGACTATAAACCTAACATCGTGTTACTGCTCTGAATATTGTATGCAGTTTTAACATAGTGGTATTTGTATATATAAACATACAAAAGGTACAATAAAAATAATATATTAAAGAAAAAAATGGTATGCTTTATATAAAGGACACTTCCATGAATGACACTTTCTAGCCTGGAAATTGCTCTGAGTAAGTAAGTTTGTGATATGAGGCCTAGAACATTATTGTACACTGTGGGAGACTATAAACTGTGTACTTTGGCTATAATAAATTTGTAAAAACAAATTATTTCTTCAAAATAAATTGTGTACTGCATTTTTTTCACATTATAAACTTTTAAACTTTTAAAACATTTGAACTTTTAATAATAGCCCAAAGCACAAACACATTGTACAGATGCACAAAAATATTTCTTTTTGTTGTCATTCTATAAGCTTTTCTCTACTTTAAAAATTCATTTTATAATTTCTAAAATTTCTTTTTGTTAAAAAGACACAATGCTTGCATTATCCTAGTCTATAGAGGGTCAGGGACATCAATATCACTGCCTTGTACCTCCAGAGCTTGTCCCCCAATAAGTCTTCAGAGGCGGCAAGATGCATGCATCTGTCATGTCCTATGATAACAAGACCTTCTTCTGGAATACCTCCTGAAGGGCATACCTAGAGCTGTTTCACAGATAGATTTTTGTGTATGAAAAGAAGGAATATCCTCTAACAATAAATATACAATAAAGTAAATACATTACCCAGTAGCAGACTCATTTTCATCAAGTACTATGTATTGTAGTAGTACTATATTGTGTATATTATTCTTTGATACTACTGGAAATGCAGTAGATGTATTTATATGAGCATTGCCACAAACTCGTGACTATTGTATTGTGCTGTAACTTTACTACAGTGACTCTCTCAAGGGACAACAAAGGTTTTTTCAGCTTTATTAGAAACTTAGGGGACAAGCACTATATGTAAGATCCAGCAATGACAAAATGTTGTGAAACACAGGATTCTAATTCCTTAATTGATTATCTTTACTACTAACCATCTTATATACTTCTGGAATTGTCCCCATTCAGTTTATAATTCAGCATGTTCATTAGCATTTTACTTTTCGCTGTGGATATACTTAGGATAATTTTATGTACTCTCTTTTTTTTTGAGAGAGAGAGAGAGAGAGAGAGAGAGAGAGAATTTTAATATTTATTTTTTTTTAGTTTTCGCTGGACACAACATCTTTGTTTGTATGCGGTGCTGAGGATCAAACCCGGGCCGCACGCTTGCCAGTCGAGCGTGCTACCGCTTGAGCCACATCCCCAGCCCCTAATTTTATGTACTCTTTATGGCTATGATTTTGTATCTTTCTCTTCTGCTTTTCTTTATTTCAAAGTACCTAAAGAAATAATTTATAATGATTACTGTGATTTCATAATTTATAATAATTATCTCATACTAAGATCTTTTAAATATTGGAAATTGATTCTTAATTACAAAACTAATTTTTAGCTTTCTTAATTTCTTATAGCTGTAAATAAGTTAAATATTATTTTTTTCTGAAAAGTTTTCTTAAAATTTTCTTTTCTCTCCATCAATATAGTCTCCAGTGTACTTTCCCCTTTTACCTTCTCCTAAGGTTCTTGATGCAGAATTCTTTTATAATCATTATGTAAAGACATCCAGTTTCTGAAGTTGAGATTCTTTCTGATAACTGTTTCCTCTTTCTAGGTTCTTTCTCAGTCAATCTCTAAGCTTTTAACATGTGTAGTTTAGGTTGGGTCCCTTTTTCCCTGGGGACTAGCTGTTGGCCTTTTTCTTCCTCTCCACTTTTCACAGTGACTCCTGACATGCTCTTTCCAAATTTGTGATCTTACTATAGTGCTCTCCACTTGTGTCCTGCACAGTGTTGCTCTCTATTTCAGTTCTATGCTCCATTTCACACATTCATTTTTTAGACACTTCATAAGAATAATAAGATATATAATGTGAGAGGTCCAAAGCACGTTAGGAAAATAGGGGCCAATACTTCTGCTTTTCAATAAAAAAAATGAGATGACATAATAACTCTGTAAAATAAATACATGTTAGAGGCTTAAGCCAGAGTTAGAAGTCAGATATTATTCTGGGCTAGCAGTTTTATACTTCTACATGATGAAAATTGTAAATTTCTAAAAGAGTTATATTAAAAATCCCAAACCCTGCATTAGATAGCTGAATGTATTAATCTGTTGACTAATAACACATTTAACTATTGTGGAGTGAAAGATGTCTAGTCTGAACTGAGCTGCACTGTGAGTATAAAAATCACTCCTGATTTAAAATATTCAATACAAACAAAAGAATGTGAAATGTCTTTAACAGTGAAAAACATTTATCAATCCTTAAATTATAGTATTTGAAAATTAATATGGGATCAAAGATAATATATTCCTTATTTTAGCTATTTCTGTGTATTTTTAGAAATGATTTTAATTGTAAAATGCTACATTTACATTACATCTTGAGCTCACAATATCGTCTTATTGGGCAGAATTTTTCTAAACTCCCAGCAACTACTTAATACATCTTAAAGATTTCTCATAATACATTTTCATTCCAAGACTATCTCAACTCTTCAACAAGCAATTGCTTATGTTATTGCTATATCTTCTCTCTCTCTCCATCAATATTGCATTCCTAAGACACTCATACTCATTGCTCTCATTTAAAATATCCCTGTGGACAGGACCCCTCCATTCATTTATATATGCATTTCATTAATGAATTTTTACTCTTCCTATTGTGAAGTGGAATTTGTTTTTCCAATTCCATTGAATCCTGACTTTCTTTGGTCAACAGAACACAGAGGATGTATTTAAGAGGAATTCTTTGAGAAGTCTTGCGTATTTTTTAATTTCTTGGAATGCCTCCACAAAACACCAAGATGCTTAATCTAGCTGGTACTAAAGATGACAGAGTGTAGCAGAGCAAACCAACCCAGATGTGCCTCCCTGTATCAATCATGTGATGGTAAGTTCCCAAGGTCAGATGTAAGACTGAATGCATCACAGACAAGCTTGGTCAAGTCTCCAGATCTGTGGCCACCTGATGTCAGGCACAACCATTTGATATCTAGGTCATTCCAGCAGAAGAATCATCTAGCTAAACTCAAACTAATTTGCTTAATCACAGTATAATGAACAGATTAAATGAGAATTGTCTTTACCTATTGTTATTTTGACATTCAGTAATAAATAACCAGTGCCACTTCATTTCCTTTACTGGATCAAAAGTCGTATTCCATTTTTTAAAATTAATTAATTTTATTAGTGCTTTAAAGTTACATGTATTAGTGGGACTCATTCTGACGAACTCATACATGCACAGAATTCAATTTCATTTCATGACCCACCTTTTCCACTTTTTCCTTACTTTTTCTCTCCCTTTTCCCTCCCAATCTTCCACAGCAATATTTTTTTAAATTATAAATGTACCTTTCCTTTATTTCAGAAATTCTACTTTTATATTTTTAATTAATTTTTTATTTATACATGACAGTGGAATGCATTACAATTCTTATTACACATATAGAGCACAATTTTTCATATCTCTGGTTGTATACAAAGTATATTCACACCAATTTGTGTCTTCATACCTGTACTTTAGATAATAATGTCCATCACATTCCACTGTCATTAATAACCCCATGCCCTTCCCTTTCCCTCCCACCCCTCTGCCCTATCTAGAGTTTGTCTATTCCTCCCATGTTCCTCCTCCCAACCCCACTATGAATCAGCCTTCTAATATCAGAGAAAACATTTGACATTTGGTTTTTTGGGGATTGGCCAACTTCACTTTACATTAGCTTCTCCAGCTCCGTCCATTTACCTGCAAATGCCATGATTTTATTCTCTTTTATTGCTGCGTAATATTCCATTGTGTATACATGCCACATTTTTTTTTTTATCCATTCACCTATTGAAGGGCATCTAGATTGGTTCTGGTATATTTTATGCAGATATTTCTAATTACTATAGACCTCTGACTGCTCCTCCCTATTAAATTAACACAGTCATTGAACATTTCATTTATAAATAATTATAATTTTAGAATAATTTCACCAACATTATCCTTGCCCTTATAACTGTGTATTTTAGCTCTTTCCTGATGGAGAATGTGAGATTTGGATCACAGCACTAGAATTATTGCAGACATTTTAGCTATTGCTGCTATCATTTAACAGCAATACTATATGTCAGATACATATTTTAGCTTTCTTAACTCTATAATATATTTAAAAAGCAGTTATTAAACTTAGGGTAAATTGAGACAGAGAGAGGCTTAAAACTTGCAGAAGTTCACATGTGGCAGTCAGTAGGGGCCAGGCTGTGAGACCAGACCAGTTCCTAATCTAATACTCTCCATAAAACTGATTTTCACAAAAGGTCTTACATAAGGAAAACAATCCATACTAAGGTAAATAGTTGACATATTCTTGCTAACCATGTTTTGTAGTCTTTCCCTCATCATTTTTTTAGTCATCTCTTGTATATTGGAATATCACCAAGACTTACCCATATCTAAGTCCCAAGTCTTCCTCAATCAATATTATATTCCTAGGAGCACTCATAATCATAGCTTTAATTACTGTACATGTCAATATTTATCAAATTTATATCTCGTTATCAAACTTCTATATACCCCAACATCCTGACCAAAAAAAAATTCATCTGTCAATTTACATTACTATCAATAAGTAAAAGTAATCACTGCCTTAAGCCTGATTCCTATACAAACTTGACATCTGCAATCTGTATTATAGTATAGCAAGGTAAATCTTTGTTTGTTTTAAATGCAGATCTAATCATGACATCATGAGACCTAGATGCTATAACCTGTTAAAATATTTTGCAGTTTGCGAATCTTGCATAGACAGGTCACTGGGTATTATTCCAATCTAGACTTCTCCACTTCACCCATTCTCTGCCTTCTTTTTATCTCCAGGTACCTGACACTTTTATTTACACAGTTATTTTTCTCACCAATAGAGTGAGTTGGAGAAAGCTGGTGCTTTTGCTTTACAGAAATCAAAATCAAGTAGAGGGCTGGGATTGTGGCTCAGTGGTAGAATGCTGGTCTAACACATGTGAGGCCCTGGGTTTGATCTTCAGCACCACATAAAAATAAATAAATAAAATAAAGGCATTGTGTCCAACTACTTCTAAAAAATGTTTTAAAAAATCAACTAGAAAAATAATAGGAAGCCTAAATAAAATTATTCCTTAGTGTTGTCTATTACTCTTTTTTCTTAAAAATTTTTTTTAGTTGTAAATGGACCCAATATCTTTATTTATATTTATTTATTTTTCTGCGGTACTGATGATTGCACCCAGTGCCTCATGCATGAGGCACAAGCACTCTACCACTGAACTGCAACCCCAGCCCCTTATTTCTCTTTATTCTAGCTGCAAGAATGAAAGAACTGAGTATAAAAGAGAAGGAGAATTTGATGAGAGACTCATTTGCCAAGGTAGGAGTAAATGTTAATCATTATTCCCATTATAAATAAATACTACAAAATAGAAAGGTTCTGCCCAAATGAGAGAAGACTGAAATAAATGTATGTAGTCCCCATCTTCTGACCTGGTCTCCTTAGTTGTGTACAAATAAAGCACAGGATAAGACCATCATTTTATAGTCTCTGGAGTTTTCAAATAATTGTACAAATAATATATATGATATTAAAGGCAAGAAGACCATGATCTCATCAGTTTTATATGTCTGGGTGAGAAAACTGAATTAAATGTGAAACATCTTAATGCTCCTATTTAAAACAAATAGGATAGCATTCTCAAAGAAACACTACAAGTATAGTGTAATATGAAATATACAAAAGACAGATTAACAATCAGGTTTACAGAAAGAAACACATTTTTTTTCACAATAAATATTTTGTATTTTCTCAGTAACACAAAAAGTGGAAAGAAAGACAATATAAGTTTATTTTAGGGCTATGGAATGCAACATACAACATTAAGATTCAAATCAAAGAACAGTGAAACTAAAGCAAACTGTCACAGAACTTAGAGATGGCTAAAGAAACCTTAAAACAAAACAGGAATCACCATAAGTACGAGAATGAAAATATCTCTATCAGAATCCTCACATTATTATTTTTTATTTATTACTATTATTATTGCACTTGTAGCAATATTTAAAATGGATACATATTTGGGAAAAGAAACATTTTTGTAGTTTAACTAATATACATATTTTATCAACTTTATATATTTCCCATAGACAAGAAGTAAACCTTTTCATTGGAATGGCAAGTTGGATAGAGAATATTTGCAGATTCAAAGTCAAGACTTTTTTCCTGAGCTATTTCCATAAATATCAAACAACCTACTCGAAATCTCCACTTAGTTATTTAACTAAGACACCTCAATTTGTACAAATCAAGTGGAATTTTGTTTCTTATAAGGCTATCCACATCAAATGTTCACTTTAAAAAATGATACTATCCTCTACCCAGTTTCTCAAGCTTGAAGCTTGTTATGCATGTTTAGTCTCATTCCATAAGGTCTAAATCTCAAGTGGGTGTGCTGTCAGTTTATATGTTACAGACCTGGTTACCATCATTACTCTCTTATTTGGGTAATCTTCCAACATGCATTTCTTTGGTCCATTCTCCACAATGCAGACAGAATAACATCTTTTGAAAATGTAATAATGGTATTTTTCTGCTAATAAATGTACCTAGAATGAGGAGAGTGCTCCATTTGGTGTAGAAGACCTTGTCTAAATGGCACCCAGCTGCCTGTCCAAAGTCCTGTGTTACCTTGTCAATGTCATTTCCATTCTAATATAGGGATTGTATGGGTTCTTAAATTATCACTATTTCTATTTTGCATCATTGACTGAAGCTATTGTTTTCCTGGCACTTTCTTCTTCTCATTTACATCTAGTAGATTCATCCTGTATTTCTCATTTTAAACACTTATTTCTTGAAGAACATTCCATAAATTAGACTCCCTTCCATGCAGGAGTAGGTACACTTTTTGAGTATTCCTTTACATGAGACTATTTAATAAAATTTTGAGTAATTGAAACATTAAATAATATATATATCTTTTACATACATATATTATATGTATATAATAATATATATTATTAATGCAATAATTAATATATATTAATGCAAAAAATATATATTTTTTTTCATTAAGCTAGGCATAGTGGTGCATGCCTGGGACTCCATATACTCCAGATATTGAGGTCCACATGGTCACCTGAACCTTGATGTTTAAGAGCAGCATAGGTAGCATAGCAAGACTCTAGCTCAAAAACAACAAAGCAAAATAGTACAAAAATACATTTGACTTTAACTATAATTCCATCATACATATAACAGCATGGAGTGTGTGTGTATGTGTGTGTATAATCACTGAATTATTACATTTATCATACTATGTAGAAACTGATATTTTCATGATTGTAATAAATTTGAGAATATTTCAATCTTTTGAAACTTTATGCCACATCAGTATAGGAAAAAATTATGCTATCTATTGATTTCTGACTCAAGGCTTTACAGGTCTCCTGGTCTCATAATTTCATTTACATAATGCATATTATTCTAAACTCAGACATTACGGTTTTTGCATATTACATAAATCAGTGATATGCCAAATTATGTTCAGTTATTGAGTTTTTAAAAATAGTAATTATTCTATTTTTTTGTTTGTGATAACAAAATGTAAAAGGCAGAAATGTGCAAAGAGAGATAAAGAAAAGATCTATTATACATATTTCCATTTCACCGAAGTAATTATTGTTAGCATTTTGCATTATAAATATCAGTCGTGGATTTTGGGTTTGTGAGTATTTTTTTTTTAAATTGGCATTATGCACTTGTGTGGGAGGTCATACTTTTTAACCTTTAAAAATAATTGTTCTCTCTCTCTCTCTCTCTCTCTCTCTCTCTCTCTCTCTCCTCTCTCACTCTCTCTTTAAAAAAAAAATCACTGAAAAAAAAATAATTGTTGTTACTCAATTCATCAGTATAATATAAACATTTCTACCCATTTTACTTAGAGTTTCCTTCTAAAATACTGATACTAATGGCATATTGTATAGATAAATTATGTCTTATCATTTTATTTTCAATTAATAGGTAACTTATTTCCAATTTTTCATTAAATATTTTAGCATGCAAATTTTCTTATATTTCTCTATTTTAGTCTTGGGATAAGATCCCAGGAATCAAATATTTGGATCAAAGAATATGGACTTATTTTAAATGTAGTGATTGTTTTATAAATTGGCTACATTTTTTCTCAATAATTTCAAAGTTACTTTAAATAAAGTTTAAGCATTCTAAAATAATTTTAAAATAGCAATGTAATTATCAACAAAAACTAGTACTGGTAATCCCATGAATGTAAAAAGTACATAAATCATTATCATATTATTTTAATTATAGACCCAATTTTGCTTATGATTTTAATATCTTTATCAGAAAGAGATAAAGTCCTTATGGGTAAATTTGCAGTGAAACACATAAAGATGTGATATTTAACATTTATACAGTAAGATATCTGTGATTATCACTTTGTCTACAAAGTATAATTACAAATATGACATACAATGGCAATACTCCAATGAGTTTTAAAATGTTTTCCATATTGCACCAATGATCTATGATATGCATTTAAAACCAATGTCTTCTAAGTGGATATGTATAATGCATGCAAATGTAAAAATTTTCAAAGGAAACAATATGATCTCTCTTCCAATTCTTGAAATATATTCGTTGGTTTTTGCTCTAGCAATTGCAATGTCAGGCATCTGTTACTGTTTGGTGTGGTGTTGAATTTCATGGTTTGTTAATTTTGCAGTTCTGTCTACAAAGCTAATACAAGGGAAATGGGCAAGCCTTTTATACTGCAAAATTCAGAATATCCCCTGGGTAATTTTTTCTTCATGGATTTCATTTCACATTTCTCTTTTATGTGAATGAGATAAGTTTCCTGCTTTTATAAGTTATCAAGAACTATTATGGATTATTCAAGTTTGGACCTTTTAAAAATAATAAAACTATAGCTGCACACAATTAATTCTCCAATATCGCTCTTCAAGATTCTTTTACCATATACAAGGGAAGCTAAAATAAAATTTTACATAAAACACACCTATGTTTCCCCAATCTACTTGGTTACTATTATAACATCTTTTTATTCAGTTAATAAGATATATTGTATAATATTTGATCCCTGGATAAAATATGTTGAATTAACACTATAAAAATATCACTTATCATTTAATAGACGTTAAATATTTGCTGGTGATAGGCACTTTGTGGTGCCAGGAATAGTAGATCCAGTGTTAAAGTTCTCAGAATTCAAAAAGAGTAATAAAAGAAACTAAAAAGGAACTCCACAGAGTTTTCAAAAGTCTATTGAACCTCAATAGACAGTTTTGTACAATGTAAGTTTGGGAGGGAAACAAAAAAATCACACCCTAATAATACCTCTGAATGGTTTTTATATAATCTGATGATTTCTAAAATTAGATATTCTACTAGGGTTCAAGCACAAGCAGCAGAATCAATTATTTGTATTCCAAGTATACAGGTTGCATACAGGTAATAAGAAGTTTACTCACCTGTTCTAAGAGTTAGGTAGAGGAAAGGTCCAAAAAACCAGAAGTCCTTGTTGATGGACTCACTCTGCTGTAGCAAATCAAATGATTTTATAAAAGACCTTCCACAGCAGCAGTTCTGAATATTAAAAACCTACCGGGAACTCCTCCATTATCACAGGAACCAATGATTCAGAGGATGCCCCTCCCAGCAATCTCAGCAGCTAAAAACTAAAGGATATGCTTCCTAGGAGCTAGCCTAGAGCTGCTTTGAACAATCCCCTAGGTCTATAACTGCCTCTCGAGATTAATGCTTTCCTATTTTTCTTCCACATCATGAATATTCCCACTAATGCCTGCCAGTACATCAATCAAGGATTCATACACAAAGAGATTTGGGGGACTTTAGTTTATGAAAGCAAATGTATTAATACAAAATTGATCATTGAAATTCACACAAATACTTAACTTTTGGGATTTGGTATTCATTAGGATTACATATGCAATAAACATAACTTTAACTGTATTTTCTAAGCTAAATAATATGAACAATGTAGGATCCTAATAAATAAATGTAAGTTAATTTGTTAAGTGATAAAGTTGAGAATAAGCAATATTTAGATCCTGTATCCATAATATAGTCAAATAAACCCAAATAAGAAAAAAAAAAAAGATGATCGATTTGATATTTCATCTGTTCTTGGCAATGGAACCAACTTCTTCATATTCACTTTTTAGTCAATAAAACATGTATGAGGTTTCTTATGAGCATATTTTAGAAATGTCCATTTCTCTCATTTCCAATATTCTTGTCCAGACTGCCATCATCTGCTGTATGGAATACTGAATTAGCCTCCTATCTGGTCTTCCTATACTAACAATTGTTCCCACCTCCTCCTTTCAATCTGCTTCCATATTACACTTTAAGTGATATTTTCAAATTGCAAATCTGATGATGTCATATCCAGATATACTAACTGCACTTAGGGAGATAATTTTTTATTAGAAAATTTCAGTATTTTCCATAAACTTTCCACTGACATTATTTGAAAATAGTAAGTTACCTAATTCTCTGAATTTATGACTCTTTTTCTAAGGTAAAGTTACTTTCTCAAAAGTAATAGTATTAAGGGGCATAAGCACAAGTACACCATCTGCCAGATATTTATTAAATAATTATGTTCTTTTTAACTCCTCATATGCTAAAACATCTGTTTAAATAATTGATGATTAGTGGTAAAATATGAAGAAATTACAATATAGAGTATTTTATAATTGTGATTTTTTATTTTTATAGTTTCACTGAAGTATAATTGATATAAAATAAAGTACATATGCTTAAACTTTTTGTAAGCTTTGGTGTATGTCCCAGTAAATCATTACCGAAATAAAAATATCAAATATTTCTGTCAGCCACCAAAATTACAACCTTCCCTGTCTCCTAAATCCAAGACAACCATTAATGTCTTTTCTGGTATTGTATAATAGTTTGAAATTTCTAGTTTAAAAGTATAATCTGTATCATTTTTTAAAACAAAGCCCTTTTGCATTGTATGCCTTTGGATTGTTGTCAAAATGAACTCACCACACTTGTGTGTCTGTTGTAGTGTTTTCTTTAGTTAATATTTGTCTATGCATTGCTCAAATCATATTGCCTTGATTATTATAGCATTATAATTTATTGGAAATTGGTTAATAAATATTGTTGAATAGTTTTAATCCTCAAAAACTTTTTGATCATTTTAATTCTTTCAGCTTTCATAAAATATTGGCATTTGTATTCCAATAAAAAAAAGCAAAATTTTAGTTGACTTTTATTGTGATTTCATTTTGTTCACAGACCATTTTGGTTACAACTAACATTATTATATCAAGTCTTCCTTTATATATGTATATATGGCCTAATTCTTTATTTGGATCTTGATTCCTGTTCTCAGTATATAGTTTCTACACATACTTGTTTAGACTTATATCCAACCATTTTGATTTTTGACCTATTTTTAATTGTGCTTCAAATTTTTGGTTTCTAATTTTTTTAATGCTAATATATACACATGACATTTTGATTTCAGTGTTATAATGGATTCATTAAACCCCTTGGAATTGTTTCTTAAATTTTCTTTCATTACCTTGAATGTTAGTAAGATTGTTGTTATAGTTTGGATATGAAATGTCTCCCTAAATTTTTTGTGTTGATACAGGAATAGTCAAAGGTAAAATGATTAGATCATGAGAGCTGTAACCTAATCATTACATCCTAGTTTGATGGACTACTTGGGTGGCCACAAGTGGGGAGTGGCTAGAGGAGGTGGATAGCTGAGATTATATTCTGAAAGGGTTCATTTTCTTTTAGCCTCTTCCCCATCTCTGGGTTCCCTGGCAAAGCAAGTAGAGGAACAATCCTTTGCCACACCCTTCTGCCATAGTGGTCTGTTTCACTTTGAGCCCAGGGCAATAGAATTTATCAACTATGAAATGAATCTCTGAAAACCATGAACCCAAAATAAACTTTTGCTCTTCTAAGTTGGTCTTGTTGGGTATTTTGGTTATAGTGAGATTAACCTGACCAACATAGAAATTGGTACTGGGAGTGGGGCTGTGGCTTTAATAACTAAACTGGCCATATTGTTCAGAAGCCTTTGAAACTGATTTGGGGGAGTAGTTTAGAAAAGTTTGGAGATGCAGCTAAAACAGAATGTTGTGGGTGGAGCTTAATAGGTTATGCTGGTGGGAGCTGGGAACCAGGATGCTGATAGAAACGCATGAAGACTGTGCTCATGAAGAACTAGATGGGAACAAGAGCTCTATTGGTAACAAGACTCTTCTGGGAATTTGTGTTACATTCTAGCAAAGAAATTATTCACATTTTGCCCAGGTCCTGAGATTTTCTTTGAGGCCAAATTTAAAAATGATAAACTAATTAAAGTGGTGGAAAAAAAATTTAAGGCAGCACAGCATTCAGACAATGGCAAGGATATTACAATCAGCTTTTAGCCAGGTTTTCTGTGAGAATCAGGAGCAGAAGACAAAGCAGAAGGATTTTAAAAACTTGCTATTTGGACAGTAAAGTGTTTGTAAAACTGGAGCCAAGGAAGTTGTGGTTGTTGAAGTGACTACAGTCACTAAAGAGATGTTAAGTGTTTTACACAGACTATAGGAAAAAACCCTAAGAGCATCTCAGGAATTGGCAAGACCACACCATCTAAGGCTCTAGGTTTAAAAGTTAAAATTTTTTCCTTAAGAAAATAACCTGGGGGCACTTTGTTAACATAGGAGTCCTAGAAAGTTGCTCACTACGCTTAGTCACACAGACACTAACAGGCCACTGTGGCTATGGTTCCAGAAGCCAGCTCCTCCTTGAGCTGGTGACAACTCTTGACATCATTCACATGGTGTTGGTTCTGCAGGACTGCAGTTTCTGGAGTTCAGCTTTCCTGGAGGCTTCTACTGAGATTTCAAAGGAAGGCCTAGGAGGTCAGAAAAAGTGTAGTAGGGTCAGAATCCCTGTGAGCTACCCTTTATAGGTGGTGCATGAAGGTGGCAAGATAATACTGAAGATGGAATGGAGAGATCAGTAATTAAGAAATGACAGAAACACAGTCTTCCAAGGAAAACTGCTAGCTGTGGAGGAAGTCAAGCTAAGAGAGAGGTCACAAGCATTGCAACCAGAAAGGTCAAAGGGGTGGGACTGCCCAAATACTTTGGAGATCACATCACCTCCAGGTGCCCCAGGTGCTGGATGTGGAGCAACAGGCTTTGCTTGTCCAGATGGATTTCAGTTTTGTTTCTTTCTATATCATATATCTCCCTTTTGGAATGGAAATATTTACTATGTGCCATTGGATATTGGATATATGCAACTTGTTCTTAATAGTTTAGGAACTCATAGCCAATAGTTTGTCATAAGTCTTAGATAACAGATAACAATGGACTTTTGGGCAATGCTGGAACTGTCAAGACTAAAGGGACTCTTAGATAAGGACTAAATGCTTTTTGTATTGTAAGATGGACATGAGGTTTTGATGGCCACAGACAGAATGTTATGATTTGGGTATGTCCCCCCTAAAGTTCCTGTGTTAATGCAGTAATATTCAGAGGTGAATGAATTAGATTACAACAGCTATAACCTAAATATTATATGCTAGTTTAAGTGGACTGTCTAGGGGCTAAGTGTAGGTAGGTAGACATGTTTGGAGGAGTGGAATGCCAGAGTTGTGCCATGGAAGAGTTCATTTCCCGTGTCCTCTTTCCCTTTTTTCTCCTCCCTGGTCTCCACAAGCTGAGCAGCACTCTTCTGCTGCACCCTTTTATGATGATGTTATGCCTCACCTTTGACCAATATTCAGTGATGCTAATTTCTTTAATGATTGAATTAATCCAGTGCTGAATTTTCCT
Organism: Urocitellus parryii; assembly: GCF_045843805.1. NCBI lineage: Eukaryota > Metazoa > Chordata > Mammalia > Rodentia > Sciuridae > Urocitellus > Urocitellus parryii. The sequence goes on along the minus strand of NC_135538.1, from coordinate 58,950,633 downwards.
TCCTGGGAATTTTGTTCATATCTAAAATTTTAATAATTGATTCAACTGCTTTAAAAGTGTAATAGGCAGATTTTTAACTTTGTTTTCCACTAAAGTTTAGAGCATTTTATTCAGGAAAAAATGTTCCACTTTATCAACAAATTTATTTCAAGAAGTAGCTTCATAATGTCACTAATGATTTTTTAACATTAACACTAGGCATGTGGTATATTTAATTTATATGTTTAATGGTAAAAATTATTTTCTAAATTTATTTTATTCTATAGTAATCTATATAGGAATTTATTAATTTTATTAATCTTTTCAAAGAAAGAAGTCATGATTATATATCTCTGTGTAAATATATATTTTATTATTTTTTATAATTTGTTTATATTTTCTGCCCTTTATTTTACTCTTTTATATTGTTTCTTATTTTTTAATTAATAAACTTTCTTATTAACAACCAACATTAATAAAATATTTCTATGTTTTCACACTTTCTTGTGTATGTGTTTAAGGCTGTAATTTATTAAATAATTATATATATGAAATCTCAAAAAAGTGAAATCTTTGCTGAAAGCAAGCATGTATTGTCTATCTGATTAATTATATATCGACTATATTTAAATTAGTTTTAATTAAAATTAATTAGAGAACATACGCATTGCTATTTTTCAGGAAAATAAATGGAAGTTAAGGCTATCAATTTTCGTGAAGAAAATTGTAACTCTATTTTCTTTGCCCTTTATTGCCCCTATGTTAATAGGTTAATAATACTTGACATTCATGCTATGTCCTCTGATAACATACTCAAAGAATTACATAATAAATTTTATAATTTAGGAAGCTTATATGTCTAAACCTTTCCACTGTAATATGATATATTAAAACTCACTAGTGATACATAAAAAGAATTTTGCCATCTGTGACCTAATTTTTCTCTACACTAATGCACATCTAAAAGTATAATCTTTTGGACCATTTGTTAAAGTGATCTATAGATGTTACAGCAGGTTATAACCATCAGCAATTTGAGATTTTTCTCCTGTAATTACATCTGTGGTTCTTCCCTCTTGGTATACTTGTATATTCCAGAACATTTCCACAGGAAGCATCCCTAGTGTTACTGGTTCTATTTCCAAGGGAAAATAGTACAATGAGTCTTAGGATGAAGTAAGAAATTTGTGTTTTTTAAATAAAGCAGCTAGTATAAAAGAGGTGTAATAAAAGATACAATGGAGAAAAATATTTCTGTGAACAACTTTGGATATACAATTGTGTAGAATGGATATTCATAATGTCAATGTTTCAGATTCCAGGCAGTATACACACACACACACACACACACACACACACACACACACACATGCACACACAGATTCTTCCAATTTCTCTTACTTAAAATTAACATAAATCATTTCATTAGTTGACAGATCCTCTTTAATGATTTATATCCCCTCCTTCTATTTCCATGTTGTAATTGATAGAATGGATATTAGACATAGAAAATGGTACCTTCCAAAGATTTACTCATTTAGAATGTTACATAAACTTTAGAATCTAGATTTTCTCACATTTTATGAATTACAATATGATAAAACTATGTCCTTCCCATCAAATCTTATATTCTCTGGTAGGTTAATTGCCAAATAGCAGCAAAGATGTCTGCACTTAAGTGAAAAGGGTGAAGGTAAATGTCTCTGTATGTACACATAACACACATATGGTTATATGGTTCATATATTCAAACTTCAATAAGTGACTACTTCTTCAGTGGATATCCTTTCAATGTCAGACTCTAGTTTTTATCTTCAACAAAACCCAAACACATAAAAATATTTTTGTTCCCTGAAAAAGCAAGCTTTTCAAGATTCTTCTTGTTTTAGTCCTTGTTTACAACATGATGCCAGCATTAAGTTAAAAACTCTTATTTTTACATGAGTTTATCAAAGTCTAGATAACAGTCTTTGTGTTGCTGATGGAGTATTTTCACAAGAACTTCAGAGTCACAGGATCATGTTGACATTGTCATTGAATGGTAAATGTATTCCTATAATGTGCCCTATAAAATTTTGTGTTTTGCATTTCATATGCCTTTTAACATTTTATTGTAAAATGTTAAAATATTTTACTGAATTAACAATTTGTTTTAAAAATGTTATGAAATTTCATCATAAAAGACTCAAACTACCTGACTTATGAAATTATTGTAAAGTTGTCCTAATCAAGATAGTGCAGTGTTGGCAAAATAATGGGCTCACATATCTGTGGATGAGAACAGGGAGTTGAGAAGTACCCCTACACAGAAACACACACAATTGATTTTATACAGAATACCAAGGTAATTCAATGAAAAATTTTTAAGCATTTTTTGAAGAACCTCCAGATTAGTTCTCTTAGTGGCAACTCAATTCTCAACAGAACTGTTTATTTAATAAGTGTGAGGGAATATCTTGTTGTGGCTCTGATTCTCATTTTCCTGATTTTGAGCACTTTTTTCAATTACATGTTGACTGTTTGTCTCTCTTCTAAGTAAATTCTACCATTACTGAAGGAAAAGTATAGCATAATTCCACTTATTTTGAGTCATCTATAAAACAGAAGCAGAGAGTAGAATAGTGGATACCAGGATCTGGGGTAAGGGAAAATGCAGACTTGCTGAACAATCAATATAAAGTTTCAGCTATAAAAGATAAAAAAGTACTAGAGATCTACTGTGCAACATTGTGGCTACACTTACTGTATTGGGTACATAAAAATATGTTACAAAGGTAGGTCTCCTGTTAAGGTTTTCCCCACAATTTTCAAAATATATTATGACAAAGAAACGGGGAAGTACAGTTTGTTTATAAAGCATTGTACCATGAAGTAGTTTTTTTTTTTTAATCTTTCCTAGAAAACTCTTAGAATTAAGTAGAATCATAACTTTCAGTGTCAAGTCTTTATGGTACTTAGTTATTTCAGATGTCCAACTTTCAGGAAGCAAGTCCACATTCTACAAATAATGTAATATTCAATTAAAAAAAATAGAAACAAAGTCCAAAGGGTTTTGCACCAAAGAAACATACACTAATATTTTTAAAAAGATGAACACATTGTAAATAACATACGAAAAATGTACTGCAAAGTGAAATTATAATGTGATACAATTTTAGAAGCAAGACTCACAAGTTATTTGTTTTGATAAGTTATTCTAAGTGATAGTAAACATGAAAACAATAGCACCCTCTTTCATAACTGATCATCTAAAGTGATACATGATACACATTTTTTGAAATTAGTTTGATATTGCACAGCAAAGTTGAGCATTTGCTTCTGCTAAACTCTCAGTTACAAAAGCGCATCAGAAGATATGCACAAAACAGTTTATGTAAATATTATTGAAAACAGTGAAAAATGAAAAAAAATTAAAAATCACTATTAGAATGGCAAAATAACTACAATCATACCTATAAGACAGCCTTGTGCAGAAATAAAAAAACTCACTGTAATCATTATTCTAGAAGTAAAATGAATGAGTATTAAGAGATGAAGTAGGTTTAGTTTATACAGACTTTATAACGAGGTAAGTATAAAGAATATACTTAGAAAGGAATACACAAAGGAAAACAAGAGAATGATAATACAAAATTCAAAGATATTGGTGGCTCTTAAGAACAAGTAGCTACTAGGCAGGAAGGGTAACTAAGGAGCTCTTGGGGCATGCTGAAGTATTACATACAGATTCATAGGGAATGGGTGTCCCAGTTACTATGGCTTGTGGTGTTTTAAAATTATTGTATGTAATATATATTTTGTTGAAATTTAATAAGCAATATAAAACAAAATTCCTGAAGAGCCCTACCTGGAATTTAAAAAATAATAATTTGGCATAAATAATAACAGCATAGAATCTGAAAATTAATTGATGATTAATAAACATACTAATCAATAAAATGAATTTAGTTTTTTATGTGAATCCCCTTTGTATCCAGTAAAATGATATACTGATTATAATAATCATTAGTGTGTGTTAAATTTTACTGTTGAGTCATTGTTCCATATTCTTGAAGTGAAGAAAATGAGAAACTACAAATGCACACAAACACCATGGGAAAAAAACCTGCACACTTTTAGAGGTACATGACCAAGTTCATGCACAAAAATTCATAGTTTTAATGATGGGATTTTCTGTTTTCAATTAAGCAGTGCCATCCATTCATCTGGAGGCAACTTCTCCAAATTAATAATTATATTTTTTAAACTCTACAGTCTTTTAATAGTGAATTTCATGAACAAATTTGCAGATTTTTTTTCAAAGGTAGGGTTTATCTAAGAGAAACATATTTTGCCTTCAAGGCAAAAAAATTCCCATATTTTAGAATCAAGAAAAATTATATATTTCTTACAACTAGTACAAGTATCACATTAGAGATTTTGTTAAACTCATATGTATTCTTTTCTCTTTTTTTTTCCTTAACACCATCAAAAAGGTCAGTGAAACATTCCAGTCTCTAATACATTCCCCTCTCTTTTGACCTTGATCTTTTAGATCTAGGATTGGCAGATGTGAAGCCCTGAGGCAAAGCCATTGAGTTGGAGGATCCAACAGAGTTTAGGACTCATACATTCTATTTTTGGAATGCTACATTCTCCAAGGAGGACATTAACTTTGGTAATGGAGACTTGTGAGACTCACTCATTTCTTGCTGTGGCCAGTTTCTAGGAGCCACCAATACTTTGTTTTTATTATTTCTCAAATGGTATCTATCTGTAAAAAGATTCCTGTTACAGGAATAAATAGTAGTGTACAGTTCAAAAAAAAAAAAAAGCAAAAATGTAGTATTTGCTTTTCAAGGTTTGATAGAGTCCCCTAAATTCCTTCTCAGATAAATAAAATATTAGATATTTTTCGGAACATTCCTGTGTTACTTTGTACTGAGTCAGTGTCAATTATATACCATCCTTCCCCATGTGGATACCCAGCTTGAGCTTGGATCACAGCATGCACCTCTGATATTCACACTAATGATCCTCAGAAAACTTTTAATATTGCCTGGTCTCAAGCTTTCTGTATTGTCACACAACCTTTGCCAGTTCACTTCAAAAATTTAAAAAATTGCAACCAATTCAGAAAGTCTATTTAAATCCATTCCCTAAATTTATTGGCATGACAGAGACTTAGTTCCTTCCCTTCTAGGAGATAACCTGTCAAGAACCTTAGCTGAAGCTCTAAAAATTTGCTTCAAGATTCATTTATTGTATTGCCATTTTGTTTTTCTTTGTGACATTCGGTGCAACTCATAAAGCCATGCCTAACATTCTCCTGAGCTTTATTATGAGAGGGAAGTGGCAAGACATGGGACAAATATACACTGGCTGATGTTTGATCAAAATGGAATTACAAAAAGTTAACGGCTATCAGCTTAACAAGATTTCTCTAACTTTGCCTCTTATGTTATTTCTATATATTACTTTCTGGAAACATGAAATTTAGGTAAGTTCAAAATTCCATTTTAAATGATAAAGATTTGCACAGCAACTTTCTGATCCATGTTCATGCCATTATGTTTTATTTTACCTCAAGCCAGGGATGATTCCTGCTTATTGTTCTTTAGATGTTTATACATTCCTTAAAGTCTTTTCAAGGAATATCAATTTGCATTAGGTATGGACTCTATATTCAAGGAACATGCAATGTAATAGTGAATATAAGATTAGTATATCTTTGTAACAAAGGGCAAAATAATAAAGTGTTATAAGCAGAGAATTATAGACTGAAGTGAAAAATGAATTCCTAATATCCATGTAATATCAATAAAATCTATTTTTTTAGGTTCTTAGGTAGCTTCATTCACTTCTTTGAATGAGCTGGGTAAATTACATTCTCAGTGTGATTGTGCTTTGCAAATTTTTGCAAAATGAGGTCAATGTGTTCTGATATTAACTACATCTTATATGAACTTTACCTTCAACATTTCTGTTGTCTCCACAAATAATGGACCAAAATAAGAACATATGAACATTTGTAGGGATTACTGCATGGGTATAATTTTGTTCTTTGTTTTTTTTTTTTTTTTTGGCAAAGAAATTAAGGGAACCAAGATAGCCTACTGAAAAAAATTCAGGATTGTATGTAAGAAAGTAAAGACTTTAAGAAAAAGACCACCATTGTTGTATTACATGTAAGTTGAAATTCTTTCTAGAATTTAAGGAGTGTGTCTACTTTTAACAATTGCAAAGGATTTTATATGTTTCTTGAAATTATTGTTTCCTTGGCAGCCAGTAAGTTAGATGGTTGCAGATAGAGCCTATTATTCTTACTGTAGAAAGTTCAGTGTGAAATATTATTTTAAAACTCTGATTGTCTTTCTTTTTCCTACTGGGTGAAGAATTACTCCGATAACTGTGGATCTTAGTGAAACACTTTCATCTTTCACCTAGATTTCCTAATGCTTCTCTGCTCAGGTTAGGAAGGGAACAAATGTCAACCATATATATGGATTTCAAAAGAGCTGTCACTTTTAGTCCATAAAGAAAATCTAGACAATAGGCAAGGTCAAAGAAACAAATACATTGACAGAAAGTTCTCCATGGTAGGAAGCAATTCCTTGGCATGGGGTACTCAGTTTGTAGAGAAGAGTTGGTGGCTGGCAGGTATATAGAAATTGCTCTTGGTATTACGATATTCTTGGACCATTAAAGCATTAATAAAGTGAAGCCCAAGATCGAATGGTGTGTAAAAATTCTTCCATAGACTCAAAGAACTCTAGTTAGCAGTATTTATAAGGTAAAATGCTTTTTCTTCTTAAAAAAAACCTACAAAGTTATTTAAGTTGGCAAGTTAATCAAAAAACATGTTGATGCTTAGTCCATAGATATTAGAAGTCAAGGCCCATCCCTGGTTCTTAGAAATTGCTTAAACAAAAATCACAGGTGTCTAATGTGACTGTTCTAATAATAAGAAACAAAGGATAGATGGGGCCCTAAATAGGATGAGTAGGCAATAAAAGGTGAATTTATGATAATATTTGGTGATAAGGATAGGAAATATCTGTCTTAAGGGATTAATTCAAGACTCAGACTTGAAAGCTAAATAAGAACCTTATTTAATCACATTTTCGAACTTCACATTTCTTTTAGAGCTGCAGAGTTTTGACCAGGCTGTTAGCATCCTGCATGAAGTGAGTTGGCAAAAAGAATGAATTTTAAGGAAGTTAAAAAGGCTTTAATAATTCATTATTCTTAATTCTAGAAACTATGGAGTAACGTTGAACCAAAAGTTTAATCTGAAAGATCATTCTCAGATACACGGCACAAATATGAAAGTTAAATGCCTTTAAGAACATTTTTCTTTCAAATTGCTGCTAAGCTATTTTCATCAGTAAAGTTCTCTTAATTCAAACAAACATATTTATACATTTCCCCTCTGAGAGATAAGCAATAAAATACGTATTCTCAGAGAGTATACATGGGTCTTTTTGCTAAGGGTTTATACTTATCTAAATAAAATAGTGAATAGATTAAAAAAAAAGAGAGTGAGTTTAATAGAAACAGTGCTGACACAGATAAAAGAAGATCAAAAAATACATAAATAAATAAATAGGTGCATGCATGCATAATCAAAACAATGTCCTTCAAAACTCCTAAAGCCCCCTTCAATTAAGTATGTAGCCCTTTCAACCAGTCACTAGTGCATACAGATGACACTTGGTGTTAACATTATGTAATAACTCTTCCTTTGCTTCTAAGTTCACTAAGAAAAATTTTAATCAGATATGAATTTCCATATGGATTAAACCAAAAGTAGAAAATAAAGAAACAATCATGAATATCTGTTCCATCTGTTTGTCATGCTTACTTTTACATAAATTCATGATTAGTAGTGGAATAATAATAAATCTCTGAGTTTTGTTAATGTAAATGAACACCCCAGTTACAATTCCAACTGTTTCTTAAGACAACAATAGCACAAATCTTAAAATTGCAGAAGTTAAGCCTTGTTTTTAAAATCCAGTAATCCTTTAGCACCAACGTAATGTCACAGGGCTGGTAGGGCAGTCAGATTTCTATAGGTGATGGCCTCCTATCCTGGTTAAGTGTGGTGTTCAAATAAAGTTGTAGTTCTAAAACTCAAAATATCAAAGTTTGCTTAGGCAAAAAGTCATGACAAATTATCATAATAATAATTTTGTCAAACATCATTTGAATACTTCTATAGATAATTGATACATTAGTATCAATTTAAAGCATGGTTAATATTTAGAAAGAGAATGATTAATAGAATTGACCAGTTGTCATCAAGCTTTATTGAACCCTTAATTCCATATCTAGAATTAATTCTTCCTTTTTGTGAACCTCTAAGATCATTAGAGTGTGAACTTTTCCTTCTTAAATTGACAAAATTATTGGTGTTTATCAAGCAATAAATTGCCAGGCTCTTGGAGGGAATTTAATACAATTAATAGAAGTCAACTTATACATATAGAAATATTTATTCAAGTATAAGCTATATATACTAGTGTACTTCGAAAAAAAATCCTATAGAAATATGAATGAGGATGTACTGATAGGCTTCTTAAGATGCTTGTTGGTGACTTGGCAGGAAATATCTCTGAAATTTACTTACATACCTGTAAAATTATATGTCTTGGCTTCTTAAAAGTAATACACCAGATTGAAGTGTCATATAAATTCCAATGTAACAACATGATAAAATTTCATGCAAGTATTATAGACCTAAGCCAATCTTGGGAAGGTTCAGGACAATTAAACCTTTCTTTTGTATATTAGAAAAAACAAAATAATGTTACAATGGGAATTATTTTGGTTTCATATTGTCTAATTGCCTTAAGATTTTTATTTTAACCTATTTTTGAGAAAACCTATACAAATTAGAGAATCCTTAAATACTCTTGACAATCAGAAGCAAATATAATTATGTGGGAAGAATGAATAGTTATAACCATATCACTTTCAAATAGTAATTCACTCATTTCACAAACAGTTTTCTTAATGTTTTTAGTAAGCACAGTAGTGTATAAGTATAAAGTTTCCTAACAAGAATAACAATAGAACCAAAGCTGGAAAAGGAAAAAACAAAAATGAGACAAAAACTATTAGTAATAAAAACTTTTAAATACACGGATGCAAATGTATAAGCCCATCATAGTACCCAGAGGAAATTAATACTCTCAAAAGGCAATCATAATTTAAAATAAAAATCAAGACATTTTTTTTTTGTACTGAAGATTAAACTCAGGGGCAATCGACTACTAAGCCACATCCCCAGCTCTATTTTGTATTTTATTTAGAGAAAGGATCTCACTGAGTTGTTTAGTACCTCACTTTTGCTGAGGCTGGCTTTGAAATCCCAATCCTCCTGTCTTAGCCTTTCAGGCCGCTGGGATTACAGGCATGTGCCATTGCACCTGGCTAGACTAAATACCAGGTTGAATTCTAGAAAAAAGAAACATAAAACAGGTAGTAAAGAATCAGAAAAAAATAAATATATGGAATTTAATAAATTAGGAACCAGAAGCTACACAGAATCTACGAAGAATTTCAGAAAATGGGTATGTAACTGAAGGAAGATGTTTGGGAAAAACATTAAGAACCAGATAGTTGACAGTGCATATTTCAATGCTTAATCTAGGGGTAGGTCTCTTTAATTCCTCTTATATTCTAAGGACTCCTGAGATAATAACTTTAAAATTGCTTTTATTTAACTAGTATCTGCACAAATATACACAAATGTGTAACTATGATCATAATGTATCTTTAATTCTGTCAATTGAAAAAATTCTGAATTTATAGAAAGCTGAAATACTAGACACTTATTATGTTTTTCTTTTAATATACAAATATTTAGTGTGGAACACTATTTCAGTATTTGAGGAAGAGAATATATCCTGTAATGTTTAAACCTGGTTGTCATTCAGATCATCTGGCATGCATGTCCTTAGGCCCATCTGTTAGGTTGTCATGGTGCCATACTGAGGAAGTGGCAAGCTAGTTTCAAGTAGACATAAATGCCAACCAAAGATTAATTTAGCAGGAGAGCTTGTTGAGTGCAAAAAGTGACATCTCCTAAAAGAGGAAACTCTTGACTAGCAATGCCAAATTGGGGCCTTGTGTTTCATTACATGTGAGTACATCTGTTGCCACTTGTAGGCCTAATACCATAAAAGAGAATGACTTTCACTGTGAAAACTCCTTTGGAAAAATGGAAGTCTAGGTATTTGCAGAGTTTATGGAGGACAGAACTTGCTCTTGCATATCTAATGAAGTGCCTGAGATGGACACTTCTGAAAAATTGCTGTGATAAATGAATACAAAATATTTCCCTAGAGTTTAAAACTTTTGACCACAAATTTAATGGAATTTTCAAGGACGAATAAAATGTAAAGGAAAACATGGAATTATTAAAGCCATAGTAGAAAAATGGACAATGTATACAATGGGTTTAACAATGAGTTAATGTTTCAATATCACACAGAAAAGAGATAAGGTGAGGAAAGCAGAATAACTACAAGTGACATATTTATGAATATTTTTGTAATATGGAAAGTATTTTAAATGATTGAAGATTAAATATAAGTAAAGAAAGAATGGTTAAATTGCAAAATTTTTGTCAAGAGCTATAAAGATGTATTTATTATATTTTGTAAAATTCAAGAGTAACAAACTACTTAGAATGCAGTCTAACACAGAAATATCTCAGAATATTGTATATTTTATGAAAGTGCAACACTTTGGAGAAATCACCTCTTCAACCCATACTAATACATTTTTATGGATTTATTTAGAAATATTTGGTGAGTACATAACATATGCCAAACTCAGGAATGAATTTCCCTAAATGGCTAATCTGAAATAAATGTTGATTAAATAATTTTTATTTAACTTCTAGTTGGTAAAGTTCCCTTAAACATAGGTTTTGTAAAGGCAACATGATGGGCAGCTGATGCTAAATAACAAAGTTAGCACAAAAGAGTTAGTAAATGGTAAGTCAGACACCATTTTTCTCTCTTTTGTTTCTATGAAAACTTTGCTTTAAGTAGTTTTGTTTCTATGAAAACTTTGCTTTAAATAGTTTTCTCTCTTTTGTTTCTATGAAAACTTTGCTTTAAATAGTTATAGTTTATATTATTTTTTCTAATGAAATCATCTTAAGTGTGTTTTTTAAATTTGAAATCACAAAATAGATAACTAGAGAGATCTGTTCACTCTTATCACCACACTAATTTATTAACACACGTACTTTACATTGCAACTATCTTGATACTAGTATACTTTCTAAGCCTGGGCAAAAGGTTTTTAAAAATACTTTCTTTAGAATATTGGGTCATTTGAAAATATATCCTCATAGAAATTAAGGCTTTTCTATGTGTTGCATAAAATATGCAAACTTGTTTTTTTGTTTGTTTGTTTTGGTACCAGAGATTGAACCCAGGGGCGTTTAACCACTGAGCTACATTCCTAGCCCTTTTTATTTTTATTTTATTTTTTTTTTATTTGAGACAGGGTCTCACTGAGTTGCCTAGGATCTTGTTTAGTTACCAAGGCTGGCTTTGAACCTGAGATCCTCCTGCCTCATCTTCCTGAGTCACTAGAATCACAGGTGTTTGCCACCATATTTGGCTATAAACTTCTTTTAAACACTTTGGGTAATAATCCAAGTTACTTGATTCCAAAATTTACAAAGTCACAGCATGTTAAAGCTTCATCCTATGATTTGAAAGTTGTGAGCTCTGTTTCTTCATATGAAGATGAGGACAGAATATGTGGTATTGTAATATGTGAATTCTCTACCATACTTGCTGATTAATGTAGATTGTTTCTTTTAAATCAAGAGATTCCACAAAACTAACTAACTTGAAACCATGTCTATCTTGATGGCTAGAGAGTTTCTGTTTCTTAAAAACCTTATGTTAATTCGGGTAGTTTGTTGTCTAATTTTGATTCTAAAATATGAAAATATGATACATGAAATTACTTTATCGTATTGAAAAATATCTGGATTTTTCTTTTTGCACCTTATTGAATATCAAGTCTTCCAGAATTTTGAAGGACTATGAATTTTAATAAGTTAACTAATTTATTGTTCAGATTAAGCCATAATGTGGATAACATTATCTAACTCCCCCATTACTGATGAACAGGATAATCATGTACGTTGCTCAGGGTTTCACAGATGGTAAGTGGAAGAGTTTAGATTCAAAACTAAGCAGTCTTTAGTCACCCTCTTAAACTAAATTATGCCTTAAATGATGTGTAGCAAACCTTCTGTGGACAGACTGGATGAAATACAAAGTTATGGTTTTAAATGTCTTGATAATTTTGAATTAAAGGAGCAATGAGAGGCCAAAACCACCATGAAAACATAAATCTAGGGAAATTAATTTGCAAAGGATTGGGCATCATCCTGAGGGCATTCTCTAATTTCTGGTAAATATCTTAGATCATTGTTGTTATCAGGATATGTGGCATGTGGGAACAGAAACAAAAATGACAGCCAACGTAAGGGTAAGTTTGGTTCAGTGATTCCAAAACCACAATTCACCATCAGTGAGTAAATCCAGCAAAAAAAAAAATCAAATTGTTACTTTGCTTGTCTCTCACTGAGCTCTTGGTGTTGGTGAAAAAATATAAAAAAAATTTCCCTTATAATTTCTTAGAAAATGTCTACTCTCACAATGATTTGGGACAAGAATACACAATATCCTATTGTTCCAAAATAAACAAGCTGATGATTAAAGTGGTTATGGATTTTTAGTTCCTATCAGGCACCTGTTAGAAACAAAACAAAATCCTCTCTTGAGTAATATAGTTTAGAACCAGCTCTTGAAACATGCACTATTAAAATTCTTAGTAATGTTAGCACATAATGAAAAATCATAAAAGCCATAAAGAAACAAAACACTTTAAATGAGAACTTGAAAAGCAATGCATTAGAATTATACCTGCTAAAACTTTGATCATTAGAATTATATGCTACAGAATATGAAGTAAGTATATGTAGCATAAGCGCAATATTATTAAGCAGCAAGATCTTCAAAATATTCAAATAATTATAATGAAGTACAATATATTTATAAAGATTAATATGACATTCAAATGAAATAAGCATTATAGCAATAGAAATCCCCAAATTATACATAATTTAATAAAGAGTGAATAAGAGAAAAAATATAGGAAAGAGAATGTTATGGATTGGACCTGAAATGTTCTGCAAAAGCTTATATTTAGGAAGTGTGATCCCCAATGGAGAAAAGCTCAGGATTAATGCTTTTTGGCAATGATTAGAGCTCTGACTTCATCAATGGATTAATCTATTAATATCTTAATGAGCTACTGGATGTTAAATGCAGGCAGGTTGTATATAGCTGGAGGAAGTAGTTCATTGGGCAGGCCCTTGGGAATTATATCTTGACCCTAGCTCCTCTCTCTCCTTTTTTCCCCCTCTCTCCCCCTCTGTTTTGAATGCTATGTGCTGAATAACTTTCCTCCACCATGCCCTTCCACCAGTATGTTTACCCTCATCTCAGGCTCAAATCAATGGAGTCCACCTTTGAAACCATGAGTCCAAAATAAACTTTTCCTTCTCTAAATTGTTTTTGTCCAGTATTTAATCACAGGGACACAAAACTGATTAACACAAAGGGGTTAAGGGAAATGGAGAAAATAATGATATGGTCTAACATGTATATAGTCATATTTTCATAAGGAAATAATAGTGAGATTATGGTGAAAGCAAACATTTTGGGTAATCCCAGGTTCAGAAGTCTTAGTGAATCTCAGTGAGCAATAATGTAAAGAAATTTAGATGAATAAAGAAACTATGAGTACTCAAAGAAGAAAAAATTAGCCATGGAGAAAAATGGATTTCCTATCATTGAGTTGAAATCATAATCTTAATTAAATTCTCAATACCAAAATAACCATCGACATAGAATTCCATAGTTAGAAAATATATTAAGCATTAAAGCAAATAAGGATGTTCTCAGATAAACCTGAGAAACTTCACATAAATTAACAGACATACAAATCAAAAGAATGTACTTGAAGAAGGAAAATAACCAAATTATGATGTGTCATACAAGATGAAATCATAAGTATTATTAAATACGGGCAAACTTCATATATGGACTACATATAATGAAAACCTCTAATCAGTTTATTTTTTAAATAAAAGACAAAAACTATAATATACTAAAAGAAAAGATTTAGAGTTTTTTTTTTTTTTTTTTTTTTGTCAGTTCTGTGTAATTTCTTCCATAAGGGAAACTTTTGTTTAGATTCTACTGAATTCAAGTAGTCTCTTTATTAGAAAGTGATTATTGACTATTCAATAGACATTATCTTTTTCCTTATTTCATGCTTCCATATTTTCCATGTTATGCTTTTCTTTTTTATTTCTGATACTACAGATTGAACCCAGCAGTGCTTTATGACTAAGATACATCCCCAACCCATATTTTTTTTTCAATTATTGTTTTATTTTGAGACACAGTCTCACTAAGTTGCTTTGGGCCCTACTTAGTTGTTGATGGTGGCTTTGAACTTGAGATCGTCCTGCCTTAGTCTTCTGAATTGTTGGCATAATAGGCATGCACTGCTGTGTCTTGCTTCCATGTGACTCTTAATGATAAATTTGTTATTATTTAAGCTGGTGAAGTTATTTCCCTTTTTGACATACTTTAACTTTTTGACTTCTCTTGTAATTTTGGGACACTCATCTGATAAAACTGTTTATAGGGAGATGTAGTAGTAAATTTGAAGAGGCTCAAGGGAAAGAAACTATCCTATGAAATAGAGAAGGATCCATTTTTCTCTCTTTGTCCTTCATTTCTGTTTAGAGAGTGACACAAACACTCTGTGAAGGGAATTCAAAGGAAAAGTCCCAGCAACTCTGCTATACTGAGCCGTTAAAGAATTGTCTATAATCTCTGATGTTCAGAATTCTTGTTCATGACACAAAATAAGTCACTTAGGTGATGCCACTTCTAGTTGTGTATTATGTTATTGAAAGTCAAGATTTTTGCCAATTTAGAAAGGTTGTATGTAAATATATCATCTTAACAATTTGGGTCATTTGATTTTTTAGCTTCTTTTATGAACATATATGACATGGCTATTAACTTGAAAGCACTAACTTTTGGATTTTATTCTGCACCTAATCATTCAAAATTTCTATCAACTTCCTTCATTATTAATATTCCTAGGTAGTTTCTCTTACATTTTTCTACCACAAGCATCATAACTATAATTACTACATAGCACTTCATGCATTTATATCATGTACTCTTTCCCACTTATCAATGTATATTCATCAAGATGTCCTTTGAAGGGGCACAGTAACTGTTGCTATTGAGTGCACCTCATGAGAGTGCAAATGGTTGTTCCATAATAATATTTTTCGAAGTCATCAATCTACTGAATAGAACAGTTCTCTGTTCTTACTAATATGGTTGAGAAGAGTTTGATATCTAACAGAATATAACCCTTGAAACATGGACCACCAAACATTCCCCTCCCTTGGATCAATAAAATGTATCAAAAAATTAAATGAGAACATACCCTTTTATCTATTTTTCCCATAAAAGATAGACTGCAAATACAGAGATAAAAGAGATAATAGTAATGTCAAAGAGAGAGACACTAATATTTTCAAAGGATGATGATATTACATCTGAAAAGAGATGCAAGTTATAGAATACTGTATATAATATAATTCTACTAAACATATATAGAACCATATATGTTTATATGGTTATAAACAGATACATTTCTAAATGTATCTAAACAGCTAGCCACATCTTCCTATATTTATTCATCTAACACTCTAACAATATATGCATAGGTAAAACTTAACTGTTTAACCTGTGTTTTACACTTTTTTCCTTTTGTACTTCCTAGGTTTTCGTTTTCTTTTAGAGATGGTTTGTTTTCTAAAAGTAATTGAAAATCTAAAATTATACTACTTCTCTCTTGGAACTTACTGCTTAGGAAAATGATATCAAGGGCACTGAAATGGAGTTGAAGGACAACATATACAAAAAAATAGACATTTGCTTCCAAGATTATGTTTATGTTTTTCTAACAAAGTTTTGTGGCTTATTATTTTAAAAGAAAAAATGAAGTTATTATTAAGCAACTGGTAAACTGGATGCCTTTTGTAGCAGTTTTCACTTACTCTTATATAAAATCAATAGTATATAAAGATGTCATATAAAGTCAATAATATATAAGTTTCCAATTCTACAAACTGAAGACTGGGTAATGCTATAATCCTCCTGTTAAAGACAAATAGAAAACATGGGTTTTCTATAAAAATGCTTAAAATATGTAGATACCAAGAAGATTGTGAAGAATTATAGAGCCAAGAGCTAAAAGAAAATAACAAAGAGTTTAGCTTGGCTACTGTGTGCAGGTCATTTTTTTCCTTAAAAAATGTTTTTCAATTACCAATGAAATAGTGAAGAAGGCAGATCACATGCTTAACTGCCTTTCACTACTAGGGAGTAAAAATTGGAGTTCAGGGTCTTTTAATATTAGGGCACAGTTCTAGAAAGCCTGTTCATAATTTAAGATGGGATCCTTTAAAAACCTTCCGACAAAGTGTGAATCTGATTCTTATCTCCATTTGAAGTTTTCTGCACGCAAACACGAACTTCTCAAGAGATATCTAATATAATTCTAGTCTTCCAGGAACATTTAGAATGTAAACAATGTCTAAACCAAAATGAACTTATGAGGCACAAAAGGAGATAACTTTAAAACAAAGTAAAATAATGAAATAATAAAAGAGATAGCAAAATGATGGAATTGTCAGAAACTACAACTTAAAATTGGTTCCCTGATTTAGGGCACCAATTCAGACAACATTTTGAAATGTTCTGAAGTTCATGGGTATATTACATCTAGCTAAATTGTTTCTTGTTTGCAAGACTTGTAGAGCAATATTATTATGAACTGAAAGCAATGGATTACATAGATACAGAGTCCCTTATCTTAAAATATCAGGGCATGATGTTTGTTAGAATTCATAGTATTTCTTTTCATTCTTTATTTCTTTTTTTTTTTTTTTATATAACGATTGAACTCAGGGACAATCAACAACTTACCCATGTCCACAGCCCTTTTTTTTTTTTTGTATTTTATTTAGAGAACCTGTCTCTATTAGAGTTGTTTAATGACTTGCTGTTGCTGAGGCTGGCTTTGAACGGGCAATCCTCCTGCCTCAGCCTCTGGAGCCACTGGGATTACAAGTATGTACCACCACACTCAGCAGAATTCACAATATTTCATAGTTGTAATAAAAGCAGTAAAGTACAGATTATGTAATGCATCCAGAGAGTAGTACTCATTAAACTAATCCTTTAATATTTTGGAACAAAATAATTAATATTCAAACTAGCTGAGATTTTTTTAAAAGATTGCATATAGCCTAGATCAGTAAGAATTACATATTACACCTATTTAAGTTTTACTAAAAACTTTTTAAATAAATCTTTCAATTTTTAGGGCTTTTTGGATTTCTTAATTATGAATAAGATTTTTGAGATCTGTAGTATGTCCAATATAGAATGAATAAGCAATTTGAAATAATTTCCTATTTTTTAAAAATTTCTCTGTCTTTAAAATTTAGACTTTAAGAGAAAAAAATAAACTGAAATGTGTTTATAAGTACACAGTATTTGCAATTCTAAATAAAACCACATTTGTACAGTTTGAAATATATCCACAATATATGTTTGTAAATAATTAAGATAATTCAAACTTAAATTTTAGTTTCAGGCTATGACATTCTTCCAGCTATAAGAATGTTTGAATTCATTGTTAACATGTTATTATAGAACATGGCATTATATTTGCATTTATTTATATTATCTTAAAGACAAAAAAAACCTAGAATTCACTTTGAATCTTCTGGAATAATACCATAGGATATTACAATAACATTTCAGTATGAAAACTGATTTATAAAATCTTTTTGAGTGGACATTATGACAAAACACAATTTAACATTTCATTGACAAGTGCATGAATCATACCATATTTTATTTGGGTATTTGATATGAACTATCAGTAAAATGCATGCTTAAGTTTATATATATATATATATAAAATGAAATCTAAAATGACTATCTTGTATTTTTTCAAAAAATTTTTCAGTTATTTTATTTATGTCAATATTAACAAAAATTCATTCTTCTATCTATAAATATGGTCTGAACCCCTCTTAGTATGTTGCATAGAATCTTGAACATTTCCTTACATTAGACAAAGGGCAATGAAGAGAAGGGAGGTGGGAATGGGCATAGGAAAGACAATAGAATGAATCACAGTAGAATGAATCAGACATAACTTTCTCATGTTCATATATGAATACATAACCAGTGAAACTCCCTTCATGTACAATCCCAAGAATGTGATGTTAACTAGGGTAAGTTATACTCCATATTTGTATAATATGTCAAAATACACTTGACTGTCATTTATATCTAAAAAGAACCAATGAAAAAGAGAGAGATTAGGTAATAAGAGGGAAAAAAGAGAATTTTGAACATTGAGGATGATCAATAAATACTTGTTGACTTTTCAAAGCATTTTTAATTGGAGAAATTGATTTTTTTTATTAGTTGCTCAAGACAATCATACATTTGATTCAAATAGGGTATGAATTCTCATTTTTCCACGTGTACAGATTGCAGGATCACATTGGTTATACATCCATGGTATACATACAGCAATCCTAGTGTCAATTGTATTCTGCTGCCCTCCCAACCCTCCTCCCCTCCTCTCCCCTCCCATCACTATTCTCTACCCATTCTACTGTGACACTTCTCTCTCTCTCTCTCTTTTTTTTCTTCCCTTCCCCTTCACACCATCCTATATGTATTTTGTGAACCCATGAGGGTCTCCTTCCTTCTTCCATACAATTCCCCTTCTCCCTCCCTTTCCCTTCCACCTCTTTTCCTTGTTTCATGGTAATCTTCTTCTCATGCTCTTCCTTCCTACTCTGTTTTGAGTCACCTCCTTTATATCAGAGAAGACATTTGGCATTTGTTTTTTAGGGATTGGCTAACTTCGCTTAGCATAATCTGCTCTAGTACCATCCATTTCCCTGCAAATGCCATGATCTTGTTATTTTTTACTGCTGAGTAATATTCCATTGTGTATAAATGCTAATTTTTTTTAACCATTCATCTGTTGAAGGGCATCTGGGTTGGTTCCACAGTCTAGCTACTGTGAATTGTGCTGCTATTGAAGGCATTCCCTCTAAAGTATGGAACAAGACAGGGATGCCCTCTCTCACCACTCCTATTCAACATAGTTCTTGAAACACTGGCCAGAGCAATAAGACAGATGATAGAAATTAAAGGCATAAAAATAGGAAAAGAAGAACTGAAATTAGCACTATTTGAGGATGACATGATCCTATACCTAATGGACCCAAATGTTTCTACCAAAAAACTTCTAGAACTAGTAAATGAATTCAAAGCATTTTTGCTTGATTTGTTTTGCTATTCTCTTTTTATTATTTTAATTATATAAATTCATGGGTTTTAGTGTAAAATTTGATACATGTATGCAGTATACAATTAATGTAGTTGACATTTCTATCTCAATTATTTTTGTTTTTGTGAATATATAATAATTCATAATAATTTCAAACAATTCATATGTTTATGAGATAACAGTGTGATATTTCAATACATATATACAATGTGTATTGATCAAATCTGATCTGGATAATTATCATTTCCATTTATTTACCATTATTTTCTGATTAGTGACTTCAGAATTCTCTTTCTAGTTATTGATAAAATATATAACAGTTTATTGTGAACTATAGTCATATTCCTCTGAGGCAGAAGAGTAGAACTCATTACCTGAACTTGAATATTAATCAAAATTTGGGTCAATTATATAAAACGTTTTTAGAAATGTTTAGAGATATTTTCTTTCTCATTGGTATTCCATAAAAATATATAAATAGACAAAAATACTTGAAAAATTGAAGGTTCATTTATGAAAGAAGTTTTGCCTTAAAGGAGAGCTGAAGTTAAATCAGTTCACATGGTTATGAAGAAATCTCCAACAACCTTCACACAAACTGTGAGAAATTGATAGTAGATGTGATTGCTATTCTCTTGCCCACAATTTTAGCTATTATAAATGTTAAAGGTTGAGTAATTTTTTCTAATGTCACAGGGCTCTTGAAAGTATTAGAACCAAAATTCAAGTCTAGGCCTTCTTACTCTATATTCCCTGACATTTTAGTGAGACTGCCATTAAGAAACATGTCTTCAGATGAATTTCCAGACCTTTTTGAAAAATCACAAGACAATTGTATAATATAATAAAAACCAAGTGTTGGTTTGAAGTTTGAACATGTGTATTAACTGATTGCAAAAAAAGTAGAAGACTATGTAACTAGGGTACATATATTAATGAATGTTGAGAGCTAGGGCTGTCCCATGTTAATCTAAAAAATTCAGTCAGTCAATCAATCAATCAATCAGGAAATGATGTACCTACTATTAAGAGCTGATAGTTCAATTATATTGATTTTTGGCACCATTAGGAATTATTGCCAGAAATTCAGCCTATCTCTTGACCAGAAAATTAGATATGAGAAAGTATCAACCAATAATATTTTAATGCTTCACTTGCTCCACATATGATTAGTGGAAGCCCCTGTAAGCTGACTCCCTGACCTTTTTGATGTCCCCTTATTTGATGCCTACTTAGTTACTTCACTTACAAGATGCTGGTAACTTATAATTTTTTTTCTACAATGTAGTTCTGAAAGACTCAGGGATCATTCAAACCTTTAAAAAGCCCAGATACCTTATACTTGAAAATGATATCTATAAATTCAGATCTTGACACTAGTGCACAAATTTCTACTTTCTGCTGCTTCTAAAATTTCTCAGAAGACAAAAGTACTGATGGGATATATGTATATCATCTATCAACCATCTAATTTCCTTATTTCTATATTTTTATAACTATAAAACATTGTATGCATGTACATATATATTTATATATTCACTAATAGTTTGTTTTTAATTCTATTTAATATTTGAATATCTATAGCTCTAAACCAACATCCCATAGATCATTCAAATCTTACTCCTTTTTAAAGAAACTTTGTAAATTCTTTTTCTAAGAATGAAAATAGATAATGCCATTGTCTTCAAAATAATTATTCATTTTCTCAAATTCAAGTACAGAGTAGTTTTGAGTCTGCTAAATAAATTTGCAGGAAAATAACTAGAAAACAATACTTGCTTGTAGCAATTTTATACCTGGGTACTTACTTATATAATATACTTTCTTTATTATTATCCACTTCCCATTAAGGATACTGAACACATATTAAGTGTGCTGCTGGGTGAAGTTTGGAATAGTCTTTCTCCAATGTGAGCTACACCCCTTTGTAACATTCAGAGCAATCATACCAGCACACCTTCATGCTTTGCCTGTCAAGCCATGCCTCCTACTCCTCAGCAGCATGCAGTATGGAATCTTTTAGTTTTAGCTTCCTTAACTCAGCCTGAATTTTCAATATTTATCCCCATTGTAGAATACAGTAAGTTGGTGTCTTTTCATTGAAGGAAAATAGTATATTTTCTGAATATAGCACATATTACAAATATTATCAAGCTGTATAATATGATACTTTAATGACAAGTTATATTCAATCTAACATCTTACTTTTAGTGACACCCCAAATCAACACTTTTAATAAATATAGCTAATTTTTGCAGATTATTTTAAAAGAATCATAATATAGAAAGAGTTCTGAAAGTGATAGGTCATTAGACCTATGAAACAAATAAGCTCCTGTACTTGATATTATATTCTTTGATGCCATATTTTGCTCTTAATGAGATTTAGGATCAAGAATTTCTCCATTTGGATTAATAATGTTACTCTTTTTAAATTTTTTTAAAGAGAGAGTGAGAGAGAGAGAGAATTTTTTTAATATTTATTTTTTAGTATTTGGCGGATACAACATCTTTGTTTGTATGTGGTGCTGAGGATCGAACCCGGGCTGCACTCATGCCAGGCGAGCGCGCTACTGCTTGAGCCACATCCCCAGCCCAATAATGTTACTCTTAAAAATGTGTCATATGCTTATCTTGTTGGCGGGAATTTCACTATAATTAAAATCCAAATCAAGTGCACTACTGATGGTTAACACAGCCTTCTGCATATCAGGTTATCAAGTCAATCAGAACTGCTTGCTTCCATATTTATCTGGATATCTGTATAAATGCATTTGATAAATTTCACAGAGGGGGTATATTTGGTTAACTTTATCAGAATATTTATTTCAAAAATACAATGTATTCTTACTTGCTTAATATTTTTATTTATTTGCTTATCAATTTTCTGCATATTGCCTCCAGACACAATTTGATGCAAATTTATAGAGTGCTGAGTTGTGCTCCTCTGTCTTAGTTTATTTAAATCATTTTAAGGGATTTGGTTACTATCTTCACTGAATTATTTCTGCTAAAATAATACTTTCAACTTGTTAGATATAACGTTTTTTGCTTGTACCTGCATGTGTGTGTGTTTGTGCATGCTTATTTTTGTTTAGGTAAAATATCCTCACTGACTTATATTTATTCTTTCTAATACACTTTATTTGTATTTTCTTTTTAATTCTTCTACCAGAAAAATCAATTCAAGTAATTAGTTAATTAATGATTTTAAATTATGACATTTTAACCAATTGTGGATGTACTTAAAATAACATACTCCATTTATGCAAAATATTTTGGATATTTGATTGCTATACAGATTATTTGACTGAGTACATTCTTTTTTAAAAACTTTTAATTATTTACTGAGATATGATGGACATACAAATTGCTAGAAGTGAAACTGTTATATAATATTATAGTTCCATTTTGATTTTTATGGGGAATGGGAGCACCTGTGATTGAACTCAGGGACACTCAACCACAGAGCCACATCCTTAGCCCTACTTTGTATTTTATTTAGAACCAGGTTCTCACTAAGTTGCTTAGTACCTCCCTGATAGTAAGGCTGGTTTTGAAATCTCAATCCTCCTGCCTCAGTCTCCCAAGCCACTGTGGTTACAGGTGTGCACCACCGATCCAGGCAACCAGTTTTAATTTAATTGAGAGACCTCCATACTATTTTCTGTAGAAGCCTCACCATGTTACAATTTGACATTCCCACCAATAATATAAAGGGTTTCGAATTTCCCCTATCATTGTTATCATTTTTTAATAAACAATAGACATTCTAACAGGTGTGATTTCATATCTCACTGTTGGTTTGATTTTTCCTTTACCTTTTCTTCTACCAGAAAAATAAATGCAAGTAATGAGTTCTGTCCAATTAAGTTTCAGAAGGTTCATTCTCTACTAAAACTCTCTAAATCTGCATTTCACATCTTGAGTAGATTTTTATGTATATATTGGCAATTAAGTATCTTTGAAGAAATGTCTACTCAAAACATTCATCCATTTTTTAATCATTTATAGGAGCTTCTCTCTTTAGACTATTATTCCCTAATGTAACACATATACTATATTTTCTGCCATTCCACAGGTTTTCTTTAAATTTTGTTGATTATTTCCTTTACTGTTGAGAACATTTTAGTTTAATATACTCTGAGTTGTCAAATCTTACTTTTGTTGCCTGTGCTTCTGATATAATATCCATAAATAATTTCTAAGACCAATGTTAGGAATTTCATTACCATGTTTTCCTGTGTGAGTTTTGGAATTTCAGATCTTACCTTGAAGGCTTTAATTTATTTTGTTTTTGTTTTTGTTTTTGCATATCAAGAAATATAGATATACAATGATATTTTTTACATATGAATATAGTTTTCCCAACATCTTTTGTTGAAAAGCTATCTTTTCCCTTTGAGTACTTGGTAGCCTCACTGAAGCCCAGTGGACTACATAGGTGTGTTTAATTGTACCCTCTTTCTGTCATTCCACTGGTATGTATATCTGTCTTTATGCCAATAGCATAATATTCTAATTGCTGATTCTCATTCTCACCAATTTTACTCAACCTAGTTCTGGAAATCCTAAATAAGAAGTTAAGCAAAGAAAAAAAAAGTAAATAAAAAAAAAGTTGAAATAAATAAAATTCATTCTAATGAAAAAGGAAGTAAAATTATCCTTTTACAGATAACATAATATTATAAGTAGAAAGACCTAAAGCCTACAGTAAATAAATAAACAAAACCATTAGGTCTCATAAGTGAATTCAGTAGATTTACTGTATACAAAATCAATATTCAAAAATCAGTTGCATTTCTATACAATAACAATGAGCTATCTGAAAAGTAATTTGAAAGAATACACATTTACAAAATTGTCAAAATAATAAGTACTTAGAAATGAACTTAACCAAGGAGGTGAAAGGATTATGTATTGAAAGTTATAATATAATAAAACAATTAGAGAAGATAAAAATAAAACAAAATTAACCAATGTTTTAGATTAGAAGAATTAATTTTTTTTATTTAGTTTTCAGGGTTGAAACCAGGGTGCTCTACTGCTGAGTTACATCCCCAGCTCTTTTCATTTATTTAGATATTTTTTATTTTGAGACAGGGTCTTTCTAAGTTGTCAGTTAGCCTTAAAGTTGGGACTCTCCTGCTTCTCTCTGCTGAGTGTCTGGAATTATAGGTCGTCACTAACATGATATGCTAGAAGAGTTAGTTTTGTTCAAATGCTTATACTACCCAAAATGATGTACAAATTCAATGTTATACTCATGAAGGATACTTTTAAATGTATTGATTTTATTTAAAGATTTTTTTCTAGTTTTCTGTTTACTTTAAGAAAAGTTAAATGTCTCGATTAATAACCATTGTTCATTTTGCAAATAATTTTCTCATGATTTAGCAAAATTTCACTATTTATGAATTATCTTGATTGTAGTTGATGGCAAAGTTTAGGTAATATGTCATCAACACACTAAACTTCATTCAAATGTATGACAGTTATTTATTTAAAATATGTGAGAACAGATGACTAACATAAGTGAAGGAACTTATTTTGTATTATTACAGATTTTTTCTGAACTTGTTCAAGAACAATGATAATAAAGGTAATATGTCTTAAGTATTATTGAAAGTAGATATTGACATTCTACAAATTATGTAAATATGCATGTTTCCATTAATACAACAAAATAGGAACATAAAATATGTATGGTATATTAAGCTAATCCATTAAACATTTTTAAGTGAATTATGTAGATATATTTCCAAAAAATTTGGTACATAGAGTAGATCTTTTGCATGTTTTTTAAGAAGTTGCATGTTTATGAACTGAGTAAATCATGATTATTCCCATTCTCATGATGTTTTTATCAAAGGAGAAGATGCCTAATTCCTTCTATCAAATAATAGTATGAATGATTTCTCTCGTTTCTTTTCTACCATTTTTCTCTCTTACTTTCCTTCCGTTCTTCTCTCCTTTCCTGCTTGGCTTCTTTTTTTTATTTTTTATTTTTTTACTAAAATAGGTCCAAGTACTGTTCTAAGTCCAAAAAGTATGCTGGTTACCTTGGATGACTTTTTCTCATTCAGCACTTGCCATATGACTCACCAACTTATTGAGTGTTACTTAATACTTGGAACAAGGACAAGATTTAAGCTGCTTAAATATTTAAGATGCATAGAACCACTGAAATACAAATCTAGGATTTGAAGATGGTGTAATTTAATATGTGGAAATTTAATGTCTAGAAATAAAAAGAGAATAAGGATACATATCCAAATAAATAATTTTTTCAGGTATTTGTTTGAAATAAAATGTTTCTACAGGCTACATATCAATAGTCAATATAGTTCTGAAAGTGTATGTTACATATTTGAAGAATAGATGGGTGATTATTTATTATTTTATACTAATATTGGAAAAAAATTCTAGGGTGGCTAATATCTGTGTAAGAGTAGATGCTAATATATATCTGCTATGTATAATATACACAACATATATATATTATTCTTTCATTACTGCAGTAACTGTGCTTCATTCATATGAAATATGCTTGACACTTTTGAGAAAAGTGAATAATATCTATATTTTTAATCTAATTAGATACAGAAATCATCAAAATATCAGATAAGAATGAAAGCAAAGTGATAATGTTTATCAACACAGAGGAAGTTAGTGTATACTACAATTTATTTTAAACATAAGAAGTATTTTGATGAGTTCAAATAGAACTTTTCTTTGCAGGTGGAAAAAGAGTTGGGAAGTGATAGTATAGTTCTTGGCAAGCTATCTTTTGCAGAAGAATTGTTGTTAATTGAAATCCTTTTCTTTGTGAAATGAAATTTAAAAAATTATTAAAAAAATAAAATGCTGCAATCTTTTTAGATTCAATAGATATAAAATTGGTTAAAATGTTCATTTCGTTTTTGTTCTTAGATTTTTCCTGACAGATAACAAAAGAAACATGGATACCATCATTTTTAATAGATATCTGGGTTTTTTGTCTGCCATTCCTTTCTTCTTTTTCTGAGACCCAAAGCTCTCCTCTACTTGAAATGTTGACCATCTCCCAAAGAGATCCACTCTGATCTCAATCTAGGGAGGGGAGTCTGAATCAAATTGACCAATCAAAATACTCTAAGTCCTTTTTATTTTCAATAACTAGTGCAAGGTTTGGCCAAGTAGAGCCAATAAAAGAATCATGTCTGAAGAGGTTCAGAGTGGCTGGAAAAGACATCATCTGTCTTCCCTCAGAAACCTTGAGTAGCATGCATCATATCAGTGTGTTCAGATGATCACTGCCATCAACACTTTATCCATTTAACTATGACATTCACTAAAGTATTTGAAGCACTGAGGATGGAGAATTAAACCAGAAGTTAACTCTTCTGTTAGTCTAAAAAGTCTAACTGTTGTAAAATCAACTCCTAAATTTCTGTAGTTTAACAAAATAAAGTTTTCTTACTTGACTCTCAGTCTGATATCATTTAAAGATTTCCCAACAAACAGTCATTTAAAAAAATGAAACTGGATTCCTTACTTCATGCAATTATTCTACAAATAGAGCTATATATTTTTCTATATGCGGAGAATCTGGAGAAAAAAATAGTTTGGGGGCCCAAAATGTATTGTGCTATTAGTGAAGCATGAATTACAAATTATGTAATATATAATACATGTAATCTATCATTAATAAGACATATACCTATAAACACCCACACATACACACACAGACATACCCACATGCATGTGTTTCCAGGCATGATGGCACACACATGTAATCCCAGAGACTCTGGAGGCTGACAGAGGGAGATTAAAATTTGAGGACATGATCTCAACAACTGGGGAGGCTAAGGCAGCAGGATCATGAGATCCAAGCCAGACTCTGAAACTTAGCAAGGTTCTAAGCAACTCAGTGAGACCTTGTTTCTAAATAAAATATAAAAAGGGCTGGTGATGTGGCTCAGTGGTTTAGCGTTCCTGGATTCAATTCAGAGTACAAAAAAGAAAGAAAGAAAGAAAGAAAGAAAGAAAGAAAGAAAGAAAGAAAGAAAGAAAGAAAGAAAGAAAGAAAGGAAAAAGAAAGAAAGAAAGAAAAGTTTTAGGCCAGCCTCAGAAATCTATTTATTTATTTATTTGTTTGTTTATTTTTTGATACTAGTATTAAACCACAGAGCTACATATCCAGCTTTTTTTTTTTTTAAAGACAGAATCTCACTAAGTTGCTTCAGGCCTCACTGAAGCTGCCTTCAAATTTATGCACCTTCTGTCTAAGCCTCCAAGTTACTGGGAGTATAGGTATAAGCCTCTGAGCTCAATGAGCCTCAGAAATTTAGAGAAACCATTTATTGAAAAAAATGTATTGAGAAAATAAACATTAAATCTAAGAAATTTTAACAACAAAGTTTTGTATATTAAATAAATGATAAAAGAGAAAAGATGTTTGTGGATTCATTGCCATATATATATATATATATATTTAATGTAATATTCTAAGTAATAGCTAGATAGAAACTGAGATTGAGAGTTAATGCTAATGCAAGTATTTAGCATAGTATTTGATTTATTTTGGTTTTCAAATAGAAAACTACTAATAAAATAATAAAAAATTACTACGATTTTACAGTATGGGCATATTTAACACTGATTAACCCCTCTCCCTTTTGGCCTTGCCTCACTTAGACTCCTTCTCGTTTCTAATATGATTTAATTTGTCAGTTGATGTAAATCTATCTTATTGTGATTAATTGGGATAAAACAAAATATGTCAATAATGGAATATATTAGATACTATTTAAGAACACATAAATTTAATATACCATTGGCATATAGGCTTCTTGCTCTTTAGTTGTTATTTGTGAGCTTTGAAAGCACAGTGCGGTAAAGTATACTTAATCCTAAAACTTTTTAACATGGCCTTCCTCTGAAAGAAAGGATAAAGCAAAAGAACAGAAGAGTGGGTTTACTGACAGGCATTCAAATCACCAGATCTTGTGACAGCATGTCCACATTGCTTCTCACTTTGTCTCATACCACCATGAGTAGACACAATATATATATTGAATCAAATTGACTGTTTTCAAACATCATCTGGAGCTATGGCAAAATTTATCATTGTCAAAGAATTTAGTCTTCTTGTGCTTTGGTAGAAAGAAAGCAACATGAGTTGGGAGCATAAAGAAATGAAAGTTCTCTTGCAATTGCCAAACTCATTTGAAAGAAACATGTTACAACACATTTAATAACAATATATTCAGAAATGACTTTTGAATGTGGAAGTTATTTTATATATTCAATACTTTAATAGTTTATTCACTCTTGTGTCCAATATAGTTGCATGTTAAGAAACTTCTATTTGTCTTCACTGCTTTCTCAGGATGAATTTGTACTGACTGATAGGGGTAGTGCATAGTAAATTAAATAGCCTATTTTCTTTTATATCTATGCCAGAAGAACTTTATAAAGTAATGCCATAGGAGACAAAATAAACAGTAAGTGGATATTTTGGCTTTCTATATCTTTTTAGTTTGGAAATTAGTTTTAAAATCCTCATTTACATTACATGCATGTAGTAGTGATTTCCTTCTTACTAGGTTGATTCCATATCTGAAAGAAGTAATCTTGGAGCATTGGGCAGCTTGCCCATGTCCTGATGTAGGAACAACTTATTATCTCCTCTTCCATTTAATCAGTCACCCTGAAGTAGCCTGCTCAGAATTGTATAGATGATTGACCAGTAATGTAGAGAAATCCTCAAATCTTCGATTACTTTCTCATTTACAAATTAATTTGTTCACTGTGTTACAGTATTACTAGATGACAAAAATTAATATAAGTCTAGCAAAGAGCAAAGATTTCACATTTTATGATTGTTTTAAATTTTTAGAGTTAGGTGATTTTCCCATTGGTTGTCAGCCTCAAAAAAAAAATCATAAAATCTCCTTTGAGCTATTGATTTTATCAAGAAACATAATCAGTGTGGGTATTTCAATTTATGCAGCAGGGGTTAAGGCACTGAGAATTTGAGAAAGTATTACTACATCATGAAGAGTCTCTTGCTCTTTCAAATATGGATCATTACCCATTCAATTATTTTTAGTCTTGTCTTTGTCTCTTACATTCCCCTACTATAACTGTAGAAACCATCTTCACATTCAAAATTTAAGGTCATCATTTCCACTTATGTTCTGGTTAAAAATAATAATAATTTAATCTAACTTCATAAGAATATGCTATTAATAACCAACATTCTATGTAAATGAACTCTGCTAAAGGCTTTAAGCCTCAACAGTAAGGTCACTAGTGTCACAGGATGAGGTTTGAAATGTCACAAGATTTACTTATCACAATAACTTGAGACTGAAAATTATCTCTTTTTTTCCCAAGGGAATATTTCTTCTTTACTCAAATTATAAATATATGAGCAAAATGCAGAATAATGAAATCTGCTATGCTTAATAGGGCTCCATCTTGCAGAGAATTTCTAAATAGAGTTATAATCTCTACCCTCTGCTCACCACTCCATGCCTGGAACAGCTGCAAATTCTGTTTTCCAGAAAAAGAAGGTGGAGACATAGGGACTTTATTTGCCCTTATCACATAAACTCCAGCTACTTGGTACATTGGTAGGCACATACAGTGTACAGGAACACAGTTGTGCATTGTAACATTATTAGGCATTAAAATTTGAAAGGTTGAGAGAGACAGAGAGAGAGAGAGTAATCCTGTGTGTTCAACTTACACTGAGACCTGTTAAGATCTCACACATACTCTGTCAATACCTTGCATGCAGGTGTTTAGATATTAGAAGACAGAAAAAGGAAAACTATATCAATAAATTTGGTGAACATACTGTTAGAGATTGTGGCAGATTGTTATATTTTCAGGTGATAGAAGTGAAAATATGTAGAGGATGATGCTTTGGTTGGTTAAGAACTGACATAATGTGTTCATTATCTATATTTTAAAGGGACTGAGGAGCAAATTTTGGTCTCAGAGAAATGACAATGATAATGAAATTATAAACTCCAGGCAGAGTGAAAGTTATCCTATTAGTGCAAATAAAATTCCTACATTTCCGCTTTCTTTGGTAACCAAGATTTGTACCTGTTCCTGAGAAGGAATGATGAGAAAAGGGTAGTGTGTGTAACTCTATTTTGAAATGATTTACAAGATGGACCCCTCTGTACTTTCACCCACTGGATAATGCTATATATTCACTTAGCTGTATGACTGTATGAGTCATCTTTAGATCTGAATCCCTTCAATCTTGAAATATTTTCTTCTATATTACCACAAAATTTGTGTACCACTTAATTTTTATATATTCAGTTGTGCACTGACAACTCCCTTCCTTAAACAGTCCAGACTTGATTTTCTCAACCATGTTCCACTGCTTTTTCAGAATAAATATAAAGCAAAACATTGAAACTAGATTGAGTCTTATACTGGTTGAGGAATGATGAAAATATCACATATTTTCAGATAAGTAGAGACAATGTATATTTCTCTCCATGTTAAATTCATATTTCAATAGAAGATGGTGGTAGATACTTGTAATCCCAGTGACTCAGGATAAGGAGGGAGTATAACAGTTTAAGGATATATATATATATATATATATATATATATATATATATCTAATTTTAAATTTTTTAATTTGTTCTTTTTAGATATACATGACAGTAGAGTATATTTTGACATTTTATATATAAATGGAATATAATTTATTCTAAGTAGGATCCCATTATTGTTCTTGTACATGATGTAGAGTTTTCACTGTGGTTATTTATATATGTACACAGAGAAGTTATATCTGACTCATTCCATTGTCTTTCCTATTCTTATTTCCCCTCCCTTTTCTTCATTCCCCTTTGTCTAATCCTCTGAACTTCTATCATCCTCCTCCTTGTTATACGTTAGCATCCACATATCAGAAAGAGCATTCAACCTTTGATTTTTTTTGTGGGATTGGCTTATTTCACTTAGCATGATAGTCTCCAGATACCTCAATTTACCAGAAAAATTTATAAAGTCATTCTTTTTGTGATTAAGTAATATTCCATTTTGTATACATACTATATTTTCTTTATCCATTCATATGTTGAAAGGCACCAAAGTTGGATCCATAACTTAGCTATTGTGGGTTGAGTTGACATAAACACTGATGTGGCTGCATCACTGTAGCATGTTAATTTTCAGTCCTTTGGCTAAATACCAAGGAATGGGATGTCCAGGTCAAATGATGGTTCCATTTCAAGTTTTTTTCAGTAATCATCATACTGCTTCTGGAGTGTTTCTACCAACTTGCAACCATGAATGTACCCTTTTCCCCACATCCTTCCCAACATTTATTGTTCCTTGTATATTTGGTTTTTGCCATTTTGACTTGAGTGAGATGAAATCTCAATGTGGTTTTAATTTGCATTTCTTTAATTGCTAGATGCTTCACTTTTATTGCTAAGAATTGTTTTAGCTATTCTGGACCAAGGTCAACTTTAGCAATTTAGTGAGACTCTGTCTGAGCAGCTTACTGAGATCCTATCTCAAAAAATAAAAAAGGGGCTGGGAATTTGGATCAGTTGTTAAGTGCCTTGGGTTCAATTTCTGGTACCCAACCCCCAAAAAGAAAATAATTTTCAAAGCTTTCTGTAAGTTCTACTTTGTTTTCTTAGGCAATTATTTTTCATATTTTGTAAACTGATTAGTTCAAATCTTCTATACTCAAAATTATAACAAGTCTCTATCCAAGTCATTTGTCCATTCTCCTGTTGAAGACTCATCTCTCAGCCTTTTACCCTTTTCTGTATCTTTAGGGTCTTAATCTCTCACTTATTGTCTTTCTTTCTGATATCTTCAAATTCTCCTTCTATTCTTATTAGAATTTAAATTGCTCAAGTCCATACTAACTATCAGTAGTAACCCTACTTCCTTACCTAAAGAATTATTTCCTCTTGGCTTCCTGAATTCTTCCAGATTATTTTTAAGACTGACTACTTATGAGCTGTCTTTAGATAATCCTGAATCCCCAAGGGCATGCTTATCAATTGGACACAGCAGAGTCATCTAATTTTGGTGTAAGAAAAAAAAATACTGATCCCCCACATAATATTGACTGAGTCATGAACCTAGGGATTTATTTGTTGAAAGTCTTCATGATTATGCTGTACCATAGAATCTAATCTTAATTAAAAGGCTTTTCTTTTTTTGTCCATAACTTCTAAATGGGTATTCATTAGGATTCTGCTCTGTGTATTGATTTAGTAAATGGTATGAAGTGTTTCATACATTCCTATACCATCAATTCACATTCAACAATGAAAAATCCTACATTTCTATAGACAAAGTGTGGTTACTTCATTTCCTTTTGTTGTGATTTTGGGCCTGTCCCTTGTGTGTGCCTTTAACCCACAGGGTCGTGTCATATTCTCACATAGAACTGAATGCCCCCCCCATAATCTAGGGGTATATATTGAAATATGTCATATATTTATCACAAAGACATTAATGTATCCTGTTAATCTTACTTTATTATTTCTCATACATTCTTTGTTCACCATTTCCATTATGCTTTATATTCTACTGTCTTTGTAATTATTTTAATATTAGCTATTTCCCCATGTGTGTTAGTCTTCTTCATCCTTTGCCACTTAATTGAATTATATAATCCTTCAGAGATTTAGTTCACAGTTCATTGATTTTGGGAATTTCCCATAGAGGCAGAGATAATTTTCTGTGAGCTATTATAACAAGGATATATCACAGCTGAAAATTACCTTAAGGCTTACTTATCCAGAGTCTTCCAGAAAGTATTTACCTTAATAATTCTCTCTAGTGCCTTTGCTCCAGGCTCAGGCCACAACCCAACAATTTCAGAAAGTACAGAAGGAAATTCTGACTACCTCATAAGAGGAAAGAAAATTTGTAATTGAGAAGAATATTTGTGACACCTGATTTATTTTGCCCCAGGCACCCTGGTGGATTCTGTAGTTTTCTAATCCTCTTAAGAGTATGTAGAATTGACCTCAGAAACTGTAACTATAGTCAATCCTAGTCTGGCTGGTGAAAATTACTTTAAAATAATCTTTATTTTTCTCTTCCTAAAATAAGAAAAAGTTGCAAAAGACTTTCTGATGCAATTATAGCTAGTAATGGAAAAACTTTGTTGTGTTATTATTAAGGAAAAAAATCATGGAATTTTTTAGGTTTTCTAGACTTAGCATGAAGTCTAGAAGTTCAATTTATTGACTTGGATGATTTTTTTAAAATAGAGAAGTCAAGATATATTTTAATGAGGGATTCAACTATAGTCATGTAAAGAAGAAACTAAATGACATAAGCCAATCATATATATTTTAAATAGGGAAACATAAAAATTATTTCAATTACTCCTCCCTAGGCCTCTCCCCCAGCCCTTTACTAGACAAATTGAATATTTTGCACATCAAGTATTTCAAATGAGTATTGTATTAATCACCTGTTTAGCTGATATCTTAAAATTATTTCTTTAATTGTATTTTGAAATGATTGTTACTTTGGGGGGGTTCTTTTTCTTTTGAATAAAGAGAAATTTTTGGTTTTGATCTTAACTCCATATTCATAACTTTGCAAAAACATGCATTTTTACTGTCTTTGCTGTTTCCAGGGATAAAAGCTCTAATTTTATTCTGTAGGTCACATTGAAGGGATACTCTGTACTTGAATTTAATAGTAATAAATTAATATTCCTTATATAATTTAATTAACAATTTGAAGTTATAGACATTTTAATGTTATATCTCATCAAAAATATTCCCAATCATTTTAAAATGTTGACTCATTAATTTTCATAGCTCTCTGTTATGGTTTAGATATGAGATGTTCCCCAAAACTCATGTGTGAGACAATGCAACAAGGTTTAGAGGTGAAATGATCAGGTTATAAGAGCCTTGACTTTATCAGTGAATTAATCTGTTGATAGGGTAACTGTGTGGTAACTGTAGGCAAGTAGGTTGTGGCTGGAGGAGGTGGATCTCTGAGGGCACACATTTAGGATATATATTTTGTTCCTGGGAAGTGAAACATTCTCTCTCTACTCCCTGATTGGCATTTCCTGAGCTGTTTTCCTCTGTCACACCCTTCAACCATGATGTTCTGCCTCACCTTGAACAAAGAGCAAAAGATTTGGCCATCTGTGAATTAAGATCTCTGCAACTAGAGGAAGTTTTCCTCCTCTAAAATTGTTCTTGTCAGGTCTTTTGTTCACAGCAACAAAAGAAAGCTGACTAAAACACCCTCCCAGAAGTAACTGTATACACTAGAAAATTTCTCCATTTAACCTGTGTTCATAATTGATATAAAATCCTTGTGTATACCCTAAAATAAATATTTTGATTGTATGATTATATAATTGATTGATTGATTTCTCATATTAGTTTACCTGATATGTTCAAGATGCTGTGTTAATTTGAAGAATAACATGACAATGAAAATCGATAATGTTTAGAAATTTCTGATTTTCATCTTTTCCTCATCTC
Organism: Urocitellus parryii; assembly: GCF_045843805.1. Classification (NCBI taxonomy): domain Eukaryota; kingdom Metazoa; phylum Chordata; class Mammalia; order Rodentia; family Sciuridae; genus Urocitellus; species Urocitellus parryii. Next base: position 58,915,634 of record NC_135538.1, on the reverse strand, counting down.
TCCCAAGTGATAACTGTGTTTTACTGTTTTTGAAGGAATGGAAAGATAATGAATTTGGCAGATAAGAAGACAATAAAATATTTGGATACTGGAAAGTAATTGGATAGACAGAAAATGTGGTATTATAAAGCCCATTCAGGACCATGTTCAAATATCCTCCTCATATATTCCAACAATTGATAACAGGTTAGATGAAAAAGCTCTATAAAAGCAGCTATAAATACCCTGGTTAATAAGTTTGCCCTTTATAATTCAGTATAATTATTTAGTTGTAAAATTACATAAAATTCATGGAATAGGTCAGGATAGATTCATGTATGTTTATTTAATGATGGAATAAAAGTGATAATAACTAGTTGGTAGTTCAAATAAGATGAAAGCTCATGGGGGGAATGAATAAGTAAGCTTTTGGAGAGTAAAAATTTATAAAAACATAGAATAGAGAAAGTAAATGAAAATTATTAAAGGTATCAAAGTATTTGCCTTATGTAACATTTTATTTTGAAACTTGGTAAAGTTTGCCTAACCATTAAAATCTATAGCATTTATTTATTTACAACTCCCCCTTAACTCTACCCATTTTACAAATTGTTGAATTTGAAGACCATCTATTTAACATACATTTGGTTTAATAGATTTTAATTTTTAGAGTAGTTTTAGTTTCACGGCAGAATTCAGTGGAAAGTACAGAAAGTTCCCATAAATGCTCCATCACCTCCACGCCCCTTCACAAATGCCCTGCTTTCCCCATTACCAATAGTTCACAATACAGTGGGTACATTTGTTAAGAACAATTGAATGTTCGTTGACACATTATTATCATCCAAAGTCCATAGTTAACAAGTGTCACTCTTGGTAATATGTATTGTAAGGGTAGTTATACAAGGACAAGATTCATCATTACATTATCATATGGAAAAATTGCATCACTCTAAAATTCCTCTACACTCTCCATTTTCATCCTTTTTTGCTTTTATATATGTAAAAAAATGATTTTTTGTTTTCTCCAGAGTTTTATCTTTTTCAATCTGATATATTGATTAAATTATATATATGTAGTCTGGATATATATGTAGTCTGGCTAGACTTTCAATTTTTTTTCTTTCTGTCTTTTCACAGATCAATAGTTTTTTTTTTTTCTTTGTTTGCTACTGGGAATTGAACCCAAGGGTGCTTAATCCCTGAGCCACATCCCTAGTTCTTTATTTTTTTATTTTTTATTTTTTATTTTTTTTTGAGAAAGGGTCTAACTGATTTCCTTAGGGCCTGAATTTCTGGGGACGGCCTAGAACTAGCAATCATCCTGCTCTGTAGTTACTGGGTTTATAGGCATGCGCCACAGCACCAGATTTTATTGTTGTTGTTGCTGTTGTTTTGAAAAACATTTTGTTTTCAGGATATCTCACTGTTTCTTTATTAGTTTACCTACTGAAGGACATCTTCTTAGGTCATCCCATCGTTCCAGAATGATTCATTGAAGTGACTACATTTTCCCTGTGGTACTGCCTTTATCAAAGATCAGTGAATGATCTTGATTTTGTTCCATTTCTGAGCTCCCTATTGTTCTATTAACGAAAATATGTTCTTTCACTAATCTTCCATCTTATCTACTGTAACTTCATAATAAGCTTTGAAGTCTAGTAGTGTTAGTCCTCTAATGTTCTTCTGTAACATTGTGTTGGCTATTTGGGAATTTTGCTTTTCTACATAAACTTTAGAATGAATCTGTTGGTTTACATATGTAGCTTTCTTAGATTTTTATTGAGATTGCATTTATTCTGTAGATCAATTTGGAAAGAACTGATATCTTGACAATAATGAGTTTCCTCTCAATGAAACTGGAATATTATACCACTTATTTGCCACTTTTTATTAATTTTATCAGAGTTTTGAAGTCTTATACATGTTTTGAAATCTTGTACATAAAATCTTATATTTTAAAAAATATTTGTACCTAAGTATTTCACTTTGGGGGCAGTAATAAAAATGTAGTTGTGCTTTATTATTTTGAATTCTACTTGTTCATTGCTAGAATATATGCAAACTAATGACTTTTGTGTGTATCCTTGTGTCTTGCATTTTTAGTGGTAAGTGTTTGTTAATTTCAGGAGACTTTGGCTAATTATTTTGAAATGTCTAGATAAACTAATAATGTTATCTACAAATAAAGTCACATTTATATGTTCTTTCCCAATACATTCACCTTCCAATCCTTTTTCTTATTTTATTGCAATCACTATTGCTTCCAGCCAAATACTGAAAAGCAAGAGTAGGAGGGAATGTTCTTGTCTAGCTACTGATATTTGGTTGAAAAGCTTTAAGTCTTTCATGATATATAGAAAAAAATATAAACTGCAAGTATTTTATCAATATTATTTAACAGGTTGAGGAGGCCACCTTTGATTCTCAGTTTACCAAGAGTTTTTACCACATTTGGGAATTGGATTTTGTTAAAAGCTGTTTGTGTATCTATTGATATGACCTTATGATTTTTCTTCTTTTTTTTTTCTGTTGAGGCCATAGATTACATTAATTGATTTTCAAATGTTAAACCAGACTTGCATCCCTTGGGGGAAAATCCTATTTGCACATGGTAGAAAATTCTTTTTATGAATTGTTAGATTTGATTCATTAGTTTGTTAAGCATATTTGCATCCACATTCGTGAGAGATATTGGCCTGCAGGGTTTTTTTGTGATATTTTTGTTAGTTTTTGATATTAGGGTAAGATTATCCTTTAGGGTGAGTTAAATGAAAGAGATTTTGGAAAATTGTTATGATTTCCTGCTTTTGGTAGAATTCAGTAGGGAATATAACTGGGACTTGTGTGTTATTTTGTAGAAAATTAATAATTATTAGTGCAGTTTATTTAATAAATGTAGGTTTATTTTTCCTCTGTGTTTCGTAGGTTTTATATTTCAAAGAAGTGCTCCATTTCATTTAGGTTATGAAACTTATATATAAATTTTCATAGTGTTCCTTTATTGTTCTTTTGATGTCAAAAGGACCTATAGTGTTGGTCTTTTTATTTGTAATATTAATAATTTGCATCTTTTATTTTTGACATAGCTGAGGGCTTATCAATTTTATTAATATTTTCAGAAAACACAGCCTTTGTTTCCACTGATTCTTTCCTATTGATCCTCATCTTCAATTTAATTTATTTCTCCTCCTCTTGTATGATATAGTATGGCACATGATTTACTCTCCAAGTTCATCTTTCACTCTGTCCCACTTGCACTTAACTCTGTGTCATAACTAACTTTCTTTGTTTACTGTATTCTTTGTGAACTGTTGAATTGTCTGCCAGTAATATTGTGTATATATAAAGAATAATCTGAATCAGAGACACAAACTATTTATTTTCTCAAGTTGTTTAACAACCTTTCTCTTTCATGCCTTATTTTTAAATGAATACCTAAGCATATTATAAAGAAGTGACATTATAACTAACTTCATTGAATATAACAAAACATACTTTTAGGATATTAAAATCCATACAAAGAAAAAATATTACTAGACAGCCAGCAATAATTTTAAGACAAGATTCAAGTGGAAATTATAGAATGGAAACAATCTCTGGAGTACCTAGTCAGTGAAAGAACTAGAAACTGAATAGTTAAGGAAAAAAAAATAAACATGAATGGGATGATAGGTCAACAAATATTATATAAAGGTAAAATCAAAAACAAAGAGAAAAGAAAATGAAAACAGAAAAAAATGCAGAAAAATCAATAAAATTCAATACTGAGTCCTTGTAATAATCAATAAAATTGATCAACCAACAGCCAGAAAAAACAAGGAAAGGGACAAAAGGCAGAAATTATCAATAATAAAAATAAAAAGATAACAGGTTGTTCAAGTTCTAAAATGATAACAGAATAAATTTATACCAAATTTACATTGAACAAATTTATATGAACATATTTAACAAGTTGGTCAAATTAGACAAATTCATTGTAAGACACAGATCACCCAAACTCACTTTAGATTGAATAGAAAGCTTAAATAGCCTTACATAAACTTTTTAAATGAGATCAACAATTAAAAATAAAATGTACACCCTAAATGTTTTACTATTGAATTTGAGAAAACAATAAGAAAAAGTAAAGCCAAATCAACACAGATATTTTCATCAAAGAATGTAGGGTTTAAAGTGGGATATAACACACATGTATTACCCTGATTTCAAAAGTACTAAAGCTATCTCCAAAAAAGTAACTTGAATATCAAAATCCCTTGTGAACATAGATATAAATTCCCCCTATGAAATATAGGACAATCAAAACCAACAACACTAAGATATAATATATTTTAGCTTAAAGGGAGTATACTCTAAAAATGGAGGATGAGTTTATCACATGAAAAATCAACAAATATAATTCAATGTTAGAAAAAATGGGGAAAAAAACCCATATCTGAACACTGGCATGTTTCTCAGGATTTCTATGCTTTAGAAACAAGAATTCAGATTCTTCAACTTTGATATCTGTCTAAATAATATTTTTCTCCCATTTTTAAGGCTGCTGTGCAGTTTCACCATCTTGTAGTTTATTTATTTTTTGTTTTTTCTCAATGTGAAAGTAGCAGTTTCAAAGTTTGTTTTCAAATTAGTGCCTGTGTTCTCTTTATTCAGTCTCCTTTTCTACTCATTTGCTAGTTATGGTTTCTGCTCTTCATGACTGGTGCAGAGGAGAAGGAGAAATTATAAAGGTCTCTGGCTTAGAAGATGACATCATTACAATCATATTTAGAATCTCATAATATAGGTCTCTATTTTACACAGATCTGTTTTGTTTTGGTATCAGATAATTTTCACTTTTTTAGAGAATACCCATCTGTGAACATGTAAAAGCATTTCCTTAGGACACTGGTTCTTTTTAATTTCTTATTTAGCTCTTGGGTATCTTAAAATGTAATCACTGTGTTGGATTCACTTTCCTCTACAGAGAAGCCTCCTCATTAATGATTCAAAATTGTTGTTAATCAAATCTGATGGATGTTTTAGTGAAAGAAATTCTCTTGTATAACTAAATTAGTCCTACCATGGGGCTTCTTTACTACTCTGCCATTTCAAGATAATTCTCCAAACCTGTTGCCCTTTTTATCAGAAACTTGTCCTTTAAGTTGCAGAGATGCATGCCTTGAGCTCCTCGAAGTCCCTTTGAAATGTATCTCATTTTACTTGAGGCAAAGAGGAGATAACATCACTTGTTTCCAAATTGAAAAGAGAATATTCCAAAAATTTCATGTAAGTAAATTTCTCAGCTTCTTTTAACAAAACTCTTTATAATAGTATGGGGCTAAATGTCAAAAATTTAGTTTTAAGGCATTTCCTTAAATTTTTTAATAGATTGTCTAATATGTGATTTTAAGCTGTGGATTTAACTGCTATTGGAGACAGCTAAGTGTGAGAAAGATACACGTACACAAAGAAATCCACACAGAAATGATGGGTAGATAGATAATTGATTGATAGATAATAGACTGGTAGATAAATTATTTTGCTTTTGTCTTTACTTCCTCCTTTATTCTTTAAAAATGTTACTGACTGTATCTGAAAAACATGCCCCTTTTTATTTAGTATTCACTTGATTCCTTCAAAAGTTCCTTAGGGAGACTATTCTTGACCTCACAGAAAAGGCAGTGTGCCCCTGTTCTGTGCTTTGGAGCACTTTTTTTTTTTTCTAATATAACATCCATAACAGTTTATTGCAGTATCTAGTGCCTGAGGTTTACTTAAGGGGTTTGAAGAAGAAAAGAAGTGAAAGAAAGCAGGGAAAACACTATAGCAAGGCTCCAAAAACATTTAGAATACCACACACATATTCTCAAAAGTGCTACTTCTCTTGAAATTGTGGTTTGTTTTATGATGCTTGAGCCAAGTGAATTTTTTTGCCAAATCCAGGGATGTTCACAAGGACTAAAAAAGGAGCTTACAGAATACTTAGACTCCATGTACTAATTCATTTTAGAAATCAGATCCGAAGTCAGTTTGATTATGTGATGAAAACGATTTGCACATCAAAGAATATATATAGCTCAGAAAATAACACTGTATGGAACTGAGACTTTGTCACGTATCCAAGGAAAGGAGATGATCCACTATGTGACTGATACCAAAAAGAAATTTCATTGGTTTCATTTTATCTTAAGAATAGATTTCAATATTTTTCTGCCACTTAATATTTGCTTAAAGATCATAACTAAAGGTAGAAAAAAATCAATACTTCTGATTCTAAATTATTTGATAAAAATTTTTTGATAACAATTTAAAATAAAAATTTTTAATTATTTTTAAAAAGTTTTATTCATATTTTTCCAGATTTATTGAGTTATAATTGGCATATGTAAATTTTATATAATTAATGCAAATAGTTTTGGAGAGTTTGGACATATGTATATACTTACCTTCAACACAATTCAGTTACATCCATCACTTCTTAAAGTTTTCTGTATGTCTTTACTTTTTTAGGTAAGAACATTTAATATGATGTCTGACTTTGATATATCATACATTTGAATCAGATGGGATATAATTTCTCATTTTTCTGAGTGTAAGGTTGCAGAAACATATTGGTCATGCAGTCACATATATACACACAGTAATAATAATATCTGTTTCATTCTACTATCTTTCCTATCCCCCATCCCTTCCCCTCCCCTCCCATCACTTCTGTCTACCTAATCTAAAGTAATGCTATTTTTTTCCTCACATCTTCATACATGTATTTTGTATAACAATGAGGGTCTCCTTCCACCATCCATGCAATTCCCCTTCCCCTTCCCTTTCCCTTCCACCTCTCTTCCCTATCTAGACATAATCTACTTTCCATGCTCTTCCTCCCTACCCCATTTTGAGTCACCTCTCTTATATCAGAGAAAATTTTTTTGGGTGGATTGGCTAACTTCACTTAGCATAATCTGCTCTAATGCCATCCATTTCCCTGCAAATACCATGATCTTATTATTTTTTAGTGCTGAGTGATATTCCATTGTGTATAAATGCCATATTTTTTTTTATCCACTCATCCATTGAAGGGCATCTAGGTTGGCTCCACAGTCTAGCTATTGTGAATTGTGCTGCTATAAACATTGATGTGGCTATTAGACAAAGGTGCTAAAAGCATGCACTGGAGAAAGGATAGCATCTTCAACAAATGGTGCTGGGAAAACTGGAAATCCATATACAACAAAATGAAATTGAATCCCTATCTCTCACCATGCACAAAAGTTAACTCAAAATGGATCAAGGATCTAGCAATTAAACCAGAGAATCTGCATCTACTAGAAAAAAAGTAGGCCCTAATCTCCATCATATGGGGCTAGGCCCAATTTCCTTAATAAGACACCTATAGCACAGGAATTAAAACCAAGAATCAACAAATGAGACGAATTCAAACTAAAATGTTCTATGGTAACTATTTTAATCTTTTTAGAAAAATCCCTAGAGATTTTATAAACATTATATTCACTTGATATATCCCTTCATGTTTTATAATCAAATCTCATAATCAATATGTCTTCTTTCATAAATATATTAGCAGAGGATCATACACATTTTCATATTGATAACTAGAATTTTTCTTTTTAAATTCATGTGTGTCATTCTAATATCATATATCAATATCTTGAGTTGTGATTATAGAAAATATTTTTAATCACTTATATTCAAGGGCCAGAGCATGGACTGAGATAGAAGATAAGTATGTCATCTTAGGAAGTCATTTTATAGACTTTCGAGCTGATGATAACCTATTGATGATATAACATTGGCTGCTTATGACTGTTTTCTTAAATGCTTAATTTCTTTAGTCTTACAAATTTAAATTTGAAAGTAATAATTAATGTCATAATATTTTCATAGGGGAAATATTTTATCTTTTTTCACTCAAAAACTCAAATATTTCAAGGTAAAGACATGAATGCCAGTCTTTCTAAATTTTTTTCAAGATAATAATTATAAAGGTAAAGATGCTGTGGTTCTATAGTGATTGACAAGTTTCATGATTTTGTCAATTACATGACGAAGGTAATAAGACAATAGAGGAAGTTAGGACATTCAAGTTGATAAAATATTATATTTGATTAGACATCTTAAAGGACCGCATTTTATAATTAAAAAGTATAAAGCATTAAATAATACAGAATATTATTATATTATTATCTTCATAACTTTCTTTATAGTTTATTTTAGGTCAGTTTATTAATACATAATTTTCTTTACATAGAGTCTACACACACACACACACACACACACACTAACACACTTAATTTATCTGGAAAAAATTTCCAAAATCAATAACATCTCAGCTACCATTTCTGGAATGCAAGATGAATTTCCAATTTGGACTTCATTATTTTATGCCATACTCACTGCTCAATAATTCAGATCTTTCTTAAACACACACACACACACATACACATACACACAAACACACACACACACACACATGAATATCTAAATATTTAGCACTAGTTTCTTGAAACAAAGATTAAATGTTCTTCTGAGTTTCAATGAGTTCATAATTTTGGATGGGAAGTTGGGTGGATTAGAAAATTAATCACCTATGGTTTGTGCTAGGGAAGGTTTTATCTAGGGAAAATGAACCCTAAATGATTGGGACATAGTGGTCTAGAAAAGGTTTTGTGGAGTTTGTGATATCTGCTGAGTCTTGCATTATGAATAAGTTTTCCAGGAAGCCTAGAAGAAAGAGAGATGATAGTCGCAGAAGGGTAGGCAGTAAAGGATCAAAACACTAACAACCTGAATGCAACCTTAAGGTGCATAATTCATAAATTGATAATTCTAAAATCTTCAAGTTAAAACTTAACAATTTTCCAATATATTTTTACTAACTATTCATAACTAAATTAATCAAATAAATTTTTAAAACATCTTTACTCACCATTAGAAGCCTCCAATATTGAATGTTTGGAATTAACATGACTAGTCATTGAGATTTTAAAAAAGAAATTACATTTGAAGTGCTTTTACACCTTCTTTTTAAAAAATACCTTCACAGAAACATGCAAAATCATTCTTAGACTATTAATTTGTATGAAAACCATAAATTGGGATAACCTGAATGCATTCTAAAGTCATTTTATCTCTTCATAGAAAATAATAAAATTTCACAATCATCTATACTTTAGGATAAATAATATTTAAATAACACTACTATGACTAATCTTCAGAATACTAATAGTTACTGCTTACCAATAACCCTTACGTATTATTATCATAACTTAATTTTTTAAAAAATGATTGTTAAATGTGTCCAGATCTGTATTCTTTTTTAGTAATAAATTCATTATAAATTTTAGAAAATATTGGGATATAATTTCAGATGTTGTTGAAGTTGGATGCACCTAATGGTATAAGATAAATAATAAATGTCTTATCCAAGAATAATAATCAATGAAAGTTTAGTAAAAGTAGTCCACATAGGTTTTGTTACTAAAAGATTCTAGGTAATTAATATCCAAATATCTCCTCCTGTTCTGTTGGCTTTTTTCTAAGTTCTTTCAAAAATTTATTTGCTGTGCAGAAGCTTCTGAGTTGGATACAATGACAGTTGGAGTAGTTTAACATTTCTTACCTGTAGTTTTGAATTTTGAAGTCACATCTAAACGCATCATTGCCTAACCAATGTGTTATTTCTCTTACATAGTCTTGCAGTACTTACGCAGCTACAGGTTTTAAATTTAGGTTGTTGGCCAATTTTGAGTTAATTTTTTTCAAAAGTAAGAGGATGGGATTATTTTATTCACCTCCGTGTGTATATCCAGCTATGATAGAACCATTTATTGAAGAGATTGTAGCATCGCTATAGTATTTTCTTGGTACCTTATAAAATATCAGCTGGTTATAGGAAAATGTATTAATTTCTAGGTTCTTGACTCCAATTCCATTCCATTGGTCTATATGTCTGTTTTTATCATGAGCAGTAAATAAATGATTGCTTTGAACTATGAGACTGCTTCTGGGAATGCTGTGGTGAGAGTGCCAAAGGGAATTCCTATTTGCAAGATGACTCCTGTTGTTAGGGAAGATTGCATGCTTTTCATGGAATTCACTCGTTCAAAAGCCTTGATTTCACATCCCAGCTGCCTGGAGATAGAAGAGATGGGCATAAACTTCTAAGCCCAACCAAGCTGGTCAACTTCATCCTGTTTGCCTCAATAAGTTTTTGCCACAATGACCCTTTGATGCTCATACTTATGTAGGTAAACATGCGGGTTCTCATTCCTTTGTTAGACCCAAACTCCATCAGAGCTAGATCATCCCACCAGGCTCCTGATTTTCACTTATTTCCATGTCTTTTTCTTTATTTCTTAAATTTCTCATACCTTTAATATTTCTAATCTGACTCACTGCCCTAGTTCCAAGAAACTGAGTAAACTTCACACAGGCAGTGACATGTTTTTATGTCTATACCATTCTGTATTGGTAGCTAAAACTTTGTGGTCTAAAGATGTATCTTAAACCTAGATCTGTTACATTTGATTTGAATGGATTTGGAATAATTCCCTAGTTTATTTTCAAGCATTCTTTATCCTGAACTATTTTTTTTCCAAAGTGTTATTGAGAATATCAAATGTGATAATGTTTGTGAATTCACTTTGGTCAGTTACATTTCCGGACACCATAAATCTTTTCTGAGTAAGAAGTGACTAACATGTTCAACTAGGCATATTAATAATCTGGAAAGATTTTCTAGAAAGGTTAATCTCAAATTTGGGGAAGATAAATACCTAATTCATAGAGTAGATTTAAGAGTACTTTTTAAAAAATTGAAAATAGACCTTTATGAACATTCTGCTAATATTTAAGATTGAATCCTTAGTTTGCAACAGTACAACTGTTAATGTAAAATGACATAATAATGCAGAATTCCAGTAGAACTACTCCATCCTAATGACAGGAAGATTTAATTTTAAGCTGTTGCATTTATTAAATGTTGAGTCAAATAACTATGCTGTATAAAATGTAACGTTTATATTTTCTAACATTTAGATTGGACTTAAGTCCACAGTCTCATCATATGCAGTGTCAATTGTCAATTGGCCATATTATACATTCTTTGTTTTTAAAGTTACTCCGGCTTTGAAATATCATGTTAGATTATATAGCCAAATATAGTAAGTTATTTTCCACAAAAGTAGAAATCAGACATCAATAAAACTCTTTTTTTAAAATTTTTATTTTTGGTATCAGGGAGTAAACTCAGGGGTATTCAACCACTGATCCACATCCCCAGCCCTAGTTTGTATTTTATTTAGAAGAGTTTCACTGAGTTGTTTAGGATCTCACTTTTTCTGAGATTGGCTTTGAAATCGAGATCCTCCTTTCTCAGCCTCAAGAGCCACTGGGATTACAGGCATGCACCACCCTGCCCTGCAACAACTACCAAATATGCTTTATAAAAATGGTTTTTATTTTGCTCCCAGATTTTTTTTTTATGTTTGTGCAACTGTGATAAAGACTGTGGAAATAGCAGGAAGTGGACATTCATGTGAGAGAAAACGCAGTTTCTGGAAAGTGGTGGAATGCCATTAATCACACTAATAATAGATTTTCAAGAACATACTGAATGTTTGAAAGTTCATCTTTTGACCACAGCAAGATCTTTCTGTGCCATGGAGTCTTCTGCCAATCTCAACATGGTAAATTAGTAGCCACTAATGGGCACCTCATTTTTAATTTGTAAAAAATCCTGTTTTGTGGGCTAGTGTGCTTAAAAGAAATGTCAATCTTGTATATTGGAGAAAGCCTACTGACAGATAGATGCATATTTTATTTAAACTCTTATATTCCTACAAGGAGAAGATGCATGTAGATTAACTTATTTTCATTCCTACTGATTTGATATATTTAATTGATGTAGACAAGTTCTTTCTTGCTGAGTTATTGATAATTGTCCTTTTACTGCCATCTGGTATCTGTTTTCTCTTTTTAGTCCATCATGCCCACATAATATAATTAGTTAGTTTTGCTCCAGATTGTCCAAGGGTGAAACTGGTTTTCAAAATAGGTTTTCAGTAGTGATCCAACCAAATAGGTTATGTAATTAATATTTCACTGTTGTTAAATGAACTGTAAATTTTCTCTTCCATGACATGCACAATTTTAAGATAACATTGTTTTGATGGAAACATAGCACATCAATCATTTGAATTTTTTGTCTAAATAAATAGAACTATGGAAAGTTTGAGCTAGTAGTTAGTTTTAATTACTATTTCCATTTATTATTGGGTATTAGTCAAATTAACATTTTTCTTTTTTCTTTTACTTTCCAGTCTACATTTACCCAAAGCTTTAACAAATGCTTTCATTTAAAAAATAATGACATGCAATTTAATCATATTATTTTATTATTTAACATATGTTGTGTCAAAAATTATTTCAATAGTTCATTTTAAATTTTATTTGGATCATATCTTGTTTGTTAAACTTACAAAAAAACAATTTCTTCAACAATCTGTGTTTGCTATATTATGTATATGATACCCAATATGCAAATTTAATCATGTTTTTAAAACAAAGGATGAGGTGGAATTAATAGTATGTCATAAAGCTGTACTCTACAAACAAAAATAAAATCTGAAATATGGAAAGAGTGAGGTGAAAAGATAGTAATATATTAAGAATTTAATCTGAATTTATTGTACTATGCCTCCAGTTTTGTACTATGCCTTTAATTATTGTGAGATCTCCCCTACCCACTTTTTCTTTTCCTTTTTCCTGTCTAGCTTCCACATATGAGAGAAAACATGTTACCCAACTTTACCTTTTGAGTTCGGTTTATTCTGCTTAACATAATGTTCTCAATTTTCATCCATTTTCTGCAAATGATATAATTTCATTTTTCTTTATAGCTAAATATAACTCCATTGTGTATGTATATCTGTATATCACATATTTTTATCCATTCTTTTTTAATATATATTTTTTAGCTGTAGTTGGACACAACACCTTTATTTTATTAATTTTTATGTGGTTCTGAGGATAGAACCCAGGACCTAGCAAGTGCTAGGCACACACTCTATCATTGAGCCACAACCCCAGCTCTTCATTCATTTTTTGCTGAATACTTAAACTGTTTGAAAAGTTTGGCTATTGTGAATTGTGTTGCTATAAACATGGATATGCATTTTTCAGTATGGTATCATGACTATAATTCTTTAGGATAAATACTGAGGTCATCTAAATTCTTTTCTTTTTTTTGGCCAGAAATTGAACCACAGAGCAACATCCCCAGCTAACTACCCCCCCCCTCTCTCTTTCTTTTTTATTTGGTACCAGAGATTGAACCCAAGGGCACTTAACCACTGAGCTATATACCCAGCTCATATATACATACACACACACACACACACACATATATATATAATATGACATAATAGTGTGTCATAAATATGAAAATAAATACTATATAAATAACATCATATATATATATATATATATATATATATATATATATATATATATATATATTTTAGAGACAGGGTCTTGCTGAGTTGCTTAGGGCTTTGCTAAATTGCTGAGGTTGGCTTTGAACTTGAGCTCCTCATTCCTCAGGCTCCCCAGCTACTGGGATTACAGGCATGCACCATCACCCTGGTCCCAGCCCTTTTTTGTTTCTCTAAATTGCTACAGCCTTGCTAAATTGCTGAGGCTGCCTTTCATAAATAGAATCTTTGTGCCTCATCTTCCCTAGTTGCTGGGATTACAAGTATGTGCTACTATGCTCAGCCAAATTCTTACTCATAGTATTTTAAAAGAAACTTGATTTTGGTAGTATATATAACTCTCTAAATTCATACCCTCTTCTTAAGTTATTTAAGCACAATGACGAGTTATTATTATTGTTATTATTGTTGTCTCCTGAATTTTTATTTTATTTCTTTAATATCAAGTATTTTCTTTATTGAATAATGTTTTTATCATGTTAAAGAATCAGAAACATATGTTCATGTAATTCTTTGGTAAACATAATTAACTGATATTTTAGCTGGGCACGTTCTAATTTTAATATTGTAATCTATGTTTAAATTAGATTTAAACATTTATTTTACTTGAGATGAAAGATTTAAGAGTTAAATTAGCATCTATAGTAGAGTAAATTGTGATTAGTATTAACATATAACATTAAGAATTTTGAGATGTGCAGATCTTACACTTCAAGGAAGATGGACTGGACACAGTTTTCCTTATCCTTCCATATGCACACAACCAAATAGAATAAATAAACAAAAACCTATATGGAGCCAAAGACAAAGATGCTGGAAGGTAAAAAATCATACTGGCTAGGAATATGAGGAGTAAGGAATAAAATTTTGATGATGTGATTTCTTGAATTTTATTTTGCTGCATATAGCCCAAACAAATTAGAAACCATAAAGAAAAATATTCCCTCACCCAACATTCCATCCTTACAAAAAGGATCAGAAAATGAGCAACCTAGGAAAATAAGTAGGAATAAATAACCTTCCAAAATAATTCTTCTACTCTCCCCAAACAACATAAAGATAATGTCAGCCCCTCAATCTGAGGGAACAGCCAAGCTTTTGACACTGTACATGTGTACAAAGATGTCTCCTTCATACCCTTGCTTGAATATTGCTATGGTTTGAATATGGTTATGTGTGTTTCCACAAAATCGCTTGTGTTGGAAGCTTACTCCCACTTTGATAATGTTAAAAGGGAGTGGGATGCTTAAGTGGTAAAACTTAGCTGGATATTGGACATGCCCTTCAAAGGGATTAATGCAGGACGCCTCATAGACTTTCTCTGGATTTGTGTTGCACCATGGAATCTTCCTTTTTCATATATATTAACATGATGGTGGCATGTGCCTTCATATGATACAAAGGAGCCTTTGCAAGAATTGCCACTAAACTGGGGGAAATTTTGCCTCAAAAATGTAAGATAAACTATTTTTATAAAATACCTAGCATCAAAAATAAAATACTTGGGAATCAACAAAAGAGGTGAAAGACCTATACAATGAAAATTACAGAACCCTAAAGAAAGAAGTCAAAGAAAACCTTAGAAGATGGAAAGATCTACCTTGCTCTTGGATAGACAGAATTAATATTATCAAAGTGAGCATACTACCAAAAGCACTATACAGATTTAATGCAATTCTCAAAAAAATCCTAATGACATTCCTCATAGAAATAGAAAAAGCGATCTTGAAATTCTTCTGGAAAAACAAGAGACCCAGAAGAGCTAAAGCAATCCTTAGCAGGAAGAGTGAAGCAGGTGGCATTACTATGCCAGACCTTAAACTATACTACAGAGCAATAGTAACAAAAACAGCATGGTATTGGCACCAAAACAGACTGGTATACCAATGGTACAGAATAGAGAACACAGAGACTAACTCACAAAATTACAATTATCTTATATTAGACAAAGGTGCCAAAAACATGCATTGGAGGAAAGATAGTCTCAACAACAAATTATTCTGGGAAAAATGGAAATCCATATGCAACAAAATGAAATTAAACCCCTATCTCTCACCATGCACAAAATTCAACTCAAAATGCATCAAGGACTTAGGAACACAATGAGAGATCCTATGTCTAATAGAAGGAAAAGTAGGCCCTAACCTCTATCATGTGTGATTAGGCCCCAACTTTCTTAATAAGACTCCTGTGGCACAAAAATTAAAATCAAGAATCAATAAATGGGATGGACTGAAATTAAAAATCTTCTCAGCAAAAGAAACAATCTGTGAAGTGAATAGAGAGCTTATCTTTACCCCTCACACATCAGATAGAGCACTAATCACTAGGGTATATAAAGTACAAACAAATAACCCAGTCAATAAGTGGGCCAAGGACCTGAAGAGACACTACTCAGAAGATGATGTACAATCAACCAACAAATACATGAAAAAACGTTCCTCATCACTAGCAATTAGAGAAATGCAAATTAAAACCACTTTAAGATCATCTCACTCCAGTCAGAATAGCAGCATTATAAAGACAAACCACAATAAGTGTTGGCGATGATGTGGGGGAAAAGGTACACTCATACATTGCTGGTGGGACTGCAAATTGGTGCATCCAATATGGAAAGCAGTATGGAGATTTCTTGGAAAATTGGGAATGAAACCACCATTTGACCACGCTGTCCCTCTCCTTGGTCTATACCCAAAGGACTTAAAAACAGCATACTACAGGGACACAGCCAAATCAATGTTTATAGCAGCACAATTTACAATAGCTAAACTGTGGAGCCAACGTAGATGCTCTTCAGTAGATGAATGGATAAAAAAATGTGGCATATATACACAATGGAATACTCAGCAATAAAAGAGAATAAAATCAAGGAATTTGCAGGTAAATGAATGGAGTTAGAGAAGATAATGCTAAGTGAAGAAAAACAAATGCAGAATGTTTTCTTTGATATAAAGAGGCTGATGCATAGTGGGATAGGGAGGGGGAGCATGGAAGGAATAGATGAACTCTAGATAGGCAGAGGGGTTGGAGGGGAAGGGAGGGGGCAATTAATGATGGTGGAATATGATGATCATTACTGTCCAAATACATGTATGGATACATGAATTTGTGTGAA
Organism: Urocitellus parryii; assembly: GCF_045843805.1. Lineage (NCBI taxonomy): Eukaryota > Metazoa > Chordata > Mammalia > Rodentia > Sciuridae > Urocitellus > Urocitellus parryii. The sequence goes on along the minus strand of NC_135538.1, from coordinate 58,899,044 downwards.
TACACTATGTATACAACCAGAGATATGAAAAATTGTGCTGTATATATGTAATAAGAATTATAATGCATTGTGCTATTATATATATATATATATATATATGTATGTATATTACATATAAAATACCTAGTATCAGATACTTTAATAGCAAAGAAGAGACCTGGGATTTTATCTCCTCTGAATGGCAACTACTACCAAATAGCTGTTTCTCTCAAAATAGCAGCAATATTTTTGATAGATATACACAAAGATAGTCCAAAATTATATGAGTAAAAAAACGTTAATAGCTTAAAAAGTTCTAAAAAATTTAAAGTGAAGATAAAATGGAAGGAATAAGTCTATCATTTCAAAAAATATATTACACACATACACAGAAAGAACAAGATTGAGAGAGAGATCAAGGTATTGAGAGATACTGAAATCAATGGAACAGAAGAGAAAACCAAGATCTGCACAAATACATCGAACTGGTCTTTGACTAAGTTATAAATTTAACACAGGGGAGAAATGAGAGCCTTTTCAACAAGGGCAGATAGAACTTTCAAGTATTTCTTAATTCAGAATAGACAAGGCACTATGTGAAAAATGCAGGAGTATAGAACTTTTAGTAAGTAGTTGGAAACTTTAAAGTATAAAGGGAAAAAATGAAGAAAAGGACTTCATCATATTAATTCTGCTCTTTGAAAAATTCTATTAGAAGAATAAAAAAATAAAAGAACTTGAGATGTGGAGTAAATATTTGATGCATAACCAACATGGTATTAGTATAGAGAATATACAAAGAATACATATATATGTACATACATCTTGGAAGCAAATCTTTACCCCTCATACATCAGATAGAGCCCTAATCACTAGGGTATATAAAACACACAAAAAGCTAAACTCCCCCAAAACAAATAACCCAATCAATAAGTGGGCCAAGGACCTGAAGAGACACTATCAAAATATATATTTAAAATATATATTTTAAATGTAGGTTTCATTATTAATCAAATATGGTGAGGGCAAGGAGTCACAAGGCATCTTCCCTGTACAGATACTTTGTTTCTTACAGTTTTCAAGAGGATACAGTACAATTCTCCATGCAGGAACAGTTGAGCAAGAACCAGGGTCTGTCAGGTGGCAGTGGGAGAAGAAGAAATTTAGAAAAGAGTCTTTCTTATGGTTCTGATAGAAAGCATTGGGCTCAGCAAAGTAAACTGGTAAATTGGGTACTGTGGATAATTTCTGTAGGCTCTTGAGTGTATAACTTGTCTCTATTGTTTAATAACTTGGCCCCCTGGGTTTATGAGGACACAAAAATAGTGGCTGCATTTTTAAGAGCCCAATAGTTGAGGTGGGGAGGTTGGTTCTGGATCGCTCAGTTTGTGTGTGAAAGATGCACTTGCACATGAATGGTTTTCTGTCTCTAGGAAATGGCTAGCCCCTAGAAGGAGTGTCTCTCCACAGGCAGTAATGCATCCAAATATAAAAAGATTAATACAAACTTGCAGAAGGCAAATAAACATGTGAAGAGATATTCAACTTCATTTTTTATTAGGAAAATTCAAGTTGTAGTCACAGTAAAATACCACTATACAGCAAGCAGAATGACCAAAATACAACACAAGGACAATATCAACTCCTGAACAAAATTTGGAGCAATTGGGTCATTCACACACTTTAGGTCAGAATTTAAAAGAGTATATCCACTCTGTGAAAGAATTTGTTCTTAAAACTAAAATAGATATGTAACTAGCAAAGTACACAAATATTGCACTTCTGAACATTTATCCCAGAAAGAGAAAAACTTATGTTTACATAAAAACATATTCATGTATGATCACAAAATCTTTATTCATAATAACCCCAAATCCAAATATTCCCCAACAGGTGAATGGATAAACAAACTGTGGTACATCAATGTAGTGGAATACCACTGAGGAAGAAAAGGGAGGGATTATTGATATCAACCAGGACTGAGATCATTATTCACAGAATTATGCTCAGTAAAAAAAAAATGGAGGAAAAAATAATGTATAATAATAATAATAATAACAATGTATAAGTTCCATTTATGTAACATCTTGAAATGACAAGACTGTAGAAATAGAGAATAAATTAATGTTTGCTAATGATAGGAAGAGGTGGAAGTTGAGGTAGAGGTGGTGAGAAGTGGGTGTGGCTATAAAAGTACATCATGAGGGATCATTGTAATGACAGAACTTTTTAGCATCTTGACTTTAATAAAGGCAATATCCTGATTGTCATATTTTATTATAGTTTTATAAGCTGTTACCATCTAGGAAATCTGGATAAAGAGTAGGAGGCATTTCTCTTTGTCATTCCTCACAAATGCATACGTATCAACAGGTATCTTAAAATCATCATCATCATCATCATCATCATCCATTAATTTAATTTTTAAAAACACATTTATAATTTTCTACACTTAGTGAAGAAAATCATTTTTCAAGTCTCAAGTTAAATATCAATAACCATGTGAGACTTTTTCTGATTTTTCCATAAGTAAAATTTGCAATGCCTCTCTCCTGACTCAAGGTTAACTGTGGTAGGTCACTGCCATGCCTTCTGTAGGCCTAATGACATAGGAAGAAATGGCACCACACAGTGTATAACCAGAATGAGGCAAAGACATTTCTATTTGGTAGGGGATACACCTGGAATACTGAGGTGACATCCTTCTTAGCAATTGGAACAAACAGCAGTGATGTTTGTACTGATAGGAATCTGTACTGATAGGAATCTCTTGTAATAAAGGAGATTAGGACAAAGTTTACCTCCATGAGCAATAGGCAAGGAACTGAAAGGAAAGCTATGTAAGCCCCCTGTATGTGTTGAAAATCCTTAGAAATTCTTTCTTTTTTAAGGCTGAGTAATATCATCACTGTAATATGCTGATTTTTAAGTCCTTTGGGTATAAATGGAGGAATGCAATAGCTGGGTCAAATAGTGGCTCCATTCCAAGTTTTCTGAAGAATCTCCATACACTTTCCATAATGGTTGCACCAATTTGCAGTCCCACCAGCAATGTATGAGTGTACCTTTTTCCCACACCCTTGCCAAAACATTATTGCTTGTATTCTTGATAATTGCCATTTTGACTGGAGTTAAGATAAAATCTTAATCTTAGTTTTGATTTGCATTTCTCTAATTGCTAGAGATGATGAATGTTTTTTCATGTTTGTTGATCAATTATATTTCCTCTTCTGTGAAGTGCCTGTTCAATTCCTTAACCCTTTTATTGATTGGTTTATTTGTTTTTTTGGTGGTAAGTTTTTTGAGTTCTTTATATATCCTGGAGTTTAATGCTCTATCTGAAGTGCATGTGGTAAAGGTTTTCTCCTCTTCTGTAGGATCTCTCTTCACATTATTAATTGTTTCCTTTGCAGAGAAGAGCTTTTTAGTTTGAGTTCATTCCATTTATTGATTCTTAATTTTGCTTCTTGCACTTTAGGAGTCTTGTTAAGAAAGTCAGGTCCTAAGTTGACATGATGAAAGTTTGGGCCTACTTTTCTTCTGTTAGGCACAGGGTTTCTTTCCATGCCTTAATATCTAAAAACTTTTTCAGTATACTAATAGATATGTGTATCAATTCAAAACTAAATTTAAAAAACATCAATTTTACTTTACTTTTCACTGTAATAAACAAAGAAAATTTTTTTGCATAATTTTCAATTGCGGTTTCTCAGTTCTCATTTTTTTTCTAAGTTCAGTGAGTACTATTGTGAGTGCAGGACCTTAATGTAAAACATTTATTACTTATTCTACTTAATAATTACTGAATCTATAAAATTTAGCCACAAACCTAGCAGAAATTCCACCTGAGACATACCACTAATGATGTGAATTAAGAAGTCAGAAGATTCTGTCATAGCAAATCAAGATGGACAGTTATAACACTGTAAGAGAAGGCATTTCTACCCTTATTCCCTTTAATTTTTGTCCCTAAAACTTTAGGCTTTGATTTTTAAGCTTTTTTGAGTTGTCAGACTGATTTTAAAATCACAGGGTAAGGAGAGAAGGAAGTGACAAGGAAGCAGTTTGGGCGGATAGAGTATGGATATTCTAAGTTAGTTTTAGTGATGTATTATAGATCAAATCACGATACATCTGAATAAACATAATCTCCTCTTTCCAAATTAGTATCCTAGAGTAAAATATCTTTTGTTTAATCTTAATCCTAAAATTAATATATAATACTTCCTAATTTTTCATTTTAACCAAGAATATATTGTACTTCTAATTCTGATTGGTCACATAATTTCAGATGTCAGTACAAATCGTAAAAACAAAGATAAGGAATTTTAATGACTTTTTACTTGAATATGGTTTATTATACAGATGATATATAGATACAGATATTTATAGATATAAAATCCTCAATTGAAGAAGTGTAAACCAACTTTATACAAAGAAGACCTATAGGACAGGGAAAACCCAATTCTTAAATTTGTGGGTTTGGGATCTGGAAAATAGATAAAGTGGAGGACAGAAATAGAGTTTATAACAAGGTTGCTCAAAAATTTTCATGGACTTAATTAGTTCATTTACCTTTCTGCTTAGAATAAAATAAAAGTGGTGTAATACTTTTGTAACAAGTGAAGAATATTCCTCTGATAATTAAAGCAAGTAACTGGAAGAGAAAGAGCAGATGGACAAAAAATATATAATTGATAGGAGTTGCATCAAAGGTAAGGTGCAGCTCTACTTTCCTTCACTGTGAAAAAGTAATATGACTTGGCAATTCCAAACCATTGGAACTTTCTCACAGATGAGGACATCTGGCACATTTCCCACCACTCATGAAAACTACATTATTCTCATTTGAAAAGAGCAAAAGTATTGCCTATCTCACAGAAAATTTGTCTGAACTTTTTTTAGTTAAAACATTAAAGAAAATAAACTACTATGAAAATAATGGGTTGAGCACTTGAATAAGTGTTAGCTGGATTTTTTTGTTGTTCTTTTTAGATATACATGACAGTAGAATTCATTGGGACATATTTTACATACATGGAGTATAACTTACTTTAATTAAGATCCTATACTTGTGGTTGTACATAATGTGGAGTTACACTGGTCATGCATTCATATATGACCATAGGGAAGTTTTGTTCAATTCATTCTATTGTCTTTCTTAATCCCATACCCTCTCCCTTCCCTTCATTCTCCTTTTTCTAACCCAATGGACATCTATTCTCCCCTCATCCCCTGCTTGTTGTGGGTTGGCATCCACATATTAGAGAGAACATTTGGCCTTTGGCTTTTTGGGACTGGATTATTTCATTTAACATGATAGTCTCCAGTTCCATCCATTTAGCAGCAAATGCCATAATTTCATTTTTCTAAGAAGAAGTCAACTTGGTATATAGTCCACATTTTCTTTATCCATTCATATGTTAAAGGGCACCAAGATTGGTTCCATAGCTTAGCTATTATGGATTCAGCTGCTATAAATATTGGTGTGGCCACATCACTGTAGTATGCTGATTTTAAGTCCTTTGGGTATGTACCAAGGAGTGGGATAATAAGATCAACTGGTGATTCCTCCCAAGTTTTCCAAGGAATCTCCATACTATTTTCCAGAGTGGTTGCACCAATTTGCAGTCCCACCAGCAATGTATGAGTGTACTTTGTCCCCAAAATCCTTGCTACCACATATTGTTATTTTTATTCTTGATAATTGCCATTCTGATTGTAGTGAGATAGAATCATAGTGTGGTTTTAATTTGCATTGTTAGAAATTTTGAACATTTTTTCATATACTTTTTTTTTTTAAGAGAGAGTGAGAGAGGGGGGAGAGAGAGAGAGAGAGAGAGAGAGAGAGAGAGAATTTTTTAATATTTATTTTTTAGTTCTCGGCGGACACAACATCTTTGTTGGTATGTGGTGCTGAGGATCGAACCCGGGCCGCACGCATGCCAGGCGAGCGCGCTACCGCTTGAGCCACATCCCCAGCCCTTTTTTCATATACTTGTTGACAATTCATATTTCTTCTATTAAGTTCCTGTTCAGTTCCTTTGCCCATTTATTGATTGGGTCATTTGTTACTTTGGTGTTAAGTTTTCTGAGTTTCTTATATATCCTGGAGATTAATACACTGAAGTACAGTGGCAAAGATTTTCTCCCATTCTGTAGGCTCTTTCTTAAAGTTCTTGAAGTGTTAGCAATTTTTACTGATAGTGCTTCCCAGTGATTGTGACAACTAAAAATGCACTGTTATTTGAGGATTCCACTATCAACCTCAAATGTAGACACTTCCAGTCAAGTCCACATACTTGCATAATGTTTACAGCAGTACTGCTGTATCCTCATGATTGGATATGCACAAGCATTTAAGGATCACCATATATTTAAGAAACCCCACAATGTGCAAAAGAAATATCAGCAAAAGGAAAAGCAGGTAGAGTACATCATACTAGATAAAGAATAATATAGGAAACTTTGGAAAACTTCTAATATATAAAAGAGATTATATAATATATTAAAAAGTTGTTTAATAAAAAGCAATTAGGTAAAATAATTAAAAATAATAAATGAAAAAGAATAGAAGATAGTGAAATGGTGGTTTAAAATCAAAGTTATAAATAATGATATAGAAGGCTAATGGACTCAATATTATAATGGAAATTTCAACAGTATACCCCATCAATATTTATAGTTATCTCTGGTTAATCAAAAATTTGAAAGAAGGTTCTCAAAAGACAGAAACAAACTCAACAGTCTCATAAAGATAGATACACAGAGTGGTTAAAAGTAAAATGGAAAATGATATGACACTAATTATAAGAAAATAAAATTAACTTTGTTAATAATTAACCAACAAAGATTCCAGGAGGATGAATAATATTGAGTCAACCCTTTAATATTTAAAATACATGAATATTCAAAAATATATGATATAGGAAATGAAAAGTTGAATGGAGCAAGGGAGGGCAGGGTTCCATTTTTTTTTCTCATGAGGCTTTCTTATTGTGATAATTTTTGTTATTATGTACAAGAAATATATTAATAAAGATAAGTAAATGAATTATAGAGATCATGAGAATATATCTCCAGTGTAAGTATAATATCTAGAAATATGAAGGGAACTCATTGAAGCAGCATTTGAAAGTATTGTACTTAAAGTTAGATGTTGTGATGAGAGGAAATTTTGATTTTATTTGTATAAACCTTTGTATACTATCTGAATTTAAAATATATATAAATTGTGTTGAAAATTGAAGTTAATAACAATGTTTTGTAGTCTTGAAAACTGCTAGGAGAGTAAATTGTGTCCTCACCACAAAACCGTATTTGAATAATGCGTGTACGAACATGAATTAACCAATCTACAATGCAAATGTATTTCAAAACAGTTTGTTCATGATAAATACAAATCATTTTTAATAAAAATGAAAACATTTTCTTCCTGGTAAAAAGTATGCTAGGAAACTATGAGAAAGTGTACCAGAATTGTTCAAGCAAAATTTTTCGTTGTCTGTAGAGATATGTGGCTAATCATATGGTTCCTGAAATCTCTCAAGTGTGAGTTTCCTGTTAACAAGTTTTAATGAATTTATAGCTTAATTGAAATATTGCTCAAATAGATTTGTCAGCAATTGGATACATAATGTAAAGCTTTTATTTGAAACAGAAAAAATAAGGTCTATGACTTAGCACAGTGTTTTTCTTAATAGCATCCAAGAAAGCTGTGTTCAATTAATAGGTGACTAAATTTGTAGCAAATTCATAATATGCATTAATTAGTAACTTTCAAATTGATATCTTTTCAAAATATACCTTTAAAAATTCAACTTGCTTTATGTTATTAGCCATAGTTACTGAAAAAATAAAGTAGGGACAGTAGGAATGTTTCTGTATATCTTTGTGTTTGTTTTAGTTTTATATGTCAGTTGAATAACTGCAATGTCTTCTACTTGATAATACCTCTGGTTGTCTTCTATTCAACTGTGCTATGAGTTAGTCTTAGATGAACCAGGTGGTTCCCATTTTCTCCTTCTGGCAATAATTTTGTCAATAAGCCCTCAAAATTTATATTCTTGTTTATCTGCTATAATAGGCAAATGTTATGGTAGATTCCTAATAAAAATCTTTAATCAAGCAAATGGAAGCATTGCCATTTAAAATTTCTAGACAACTTTGCATGAATCCACTGGCAATACAGAAAATCAGAGAAGTGATAGAAACTTCATTAGTCATCTGTTAAGTAGCTTTATTTTCACATAAATCATAGGTAAACTTTCAGAAAACAGGTGCTTAAGTATTTTGTTTTTAGAGCCATCTGGAGGTAATTTTTTAAATCCTTGGAATTATTTTTTCAGAATTGTTTTCAGCTTGATAGACAATTTAATTTCTAATTCCTAAATTGTTTCTTTCCTGTGATAATTAAAGCTAATGATTCTCTCATTTTTCTTACATGGGTTTGGTTGCTTTATGAATATAATTCTTACATTAGTCCCCTGAAAAACTGAAAGCTCTTAATGCTTTTTGTTTCTGAATGATTCCAACAAAAATAACCCACATCTTCTATTTCACTATTTGTTCTCCTTCTTTAGTAATGTTCTAATATTTCTCTGACATGACTAAAATTGGCTTGCTTTATTGGAGAACCACTAAAGGTTACTTTACATCTTTTATCTCTCTAAAACCAGTGTAAACACTGCATTGTGCTCCTGGAATATTCTAAGTCAGTATTGAATTTGTCCTTAGCTTCTCCCTGGGAAAAACTCATCCTTTGGCAACTGGCATTACACTGGGACCTAGTAAGAGAACTCTAATGAAACAATCACATTCGATGTAAATAGAACAGGTATGTAACTTATTCAAGGACTTAATATATCCCCGTATCCCCAAGGGCATCACACATTTCAAACTTACACAGAACCAAAACTGAGGTAAAACAATTATGTCCCCACGGCCACTATCTTTAGAGAGCTGATTGCATGAGAAGTCACCACTGGATGGGTTCATTTCTACATCTGAGTCTTTAAAATCATAATATGTTCAGAGAATTGCTTGTCCTTGCCTTCAGCCTGCTATTGGGTGTATGTTATTTAAAGTGCTCTGGGAAAAGAGCCCATCAGCACCTCTGAGAAATAGCTAACATCTTCCACCACTGGGAGCAAGAGATGTAAGAGGTATTTGGAGGGTTTAAAAAATATTTTATTTTGTAATCTATGATTATCAAATTTCAAAGGGTAAAATTATCTCGAAAGATTTCTTTACTTTCCTGAAGATTTTCTCCTGGTTTGGTGCCAAATAAACATAATGATACTTAAAAAATCTTATTAAAATAAGTAGTGCAATACATTCTTGCATACATAATAATAGTGATGAGTTGATTCCAGGTGCTTTCAAGTTTTGCTTTTTTCTGAGATTTTTTAAATTAATTGACACAAGAAGGAAATATGCTTAAATAAACCTTATAATGAACTTTTTGACCACTGGCTAAATAAAAACATTTAAAATCAATCAGAATTTTCTTATGTTAATACAAGCAAAATAAATCCAACAATTTGAATACAGTAGTTACTTCAGAGAGTTTCGAATGAAACTAGCTGGGTTTATCTATTAACATAGCTGATAGCTACTGTCCCTGGTGTCACTTGAGTCCCAGAAATAAGAGTGGACACCAGGGATTCACTTGGTTGGGTTTCTGGAGGGCAGCCTCATTGCCAAGTGAAGGACTGTGAGCATGGCTTCACTGACACACACATATGAAAGTTTAAGAGTCTTTATAACCTATCGATCTTCAAGCAAAACAGGGCATCCAGAGAGGATCAGACAGAAGTTCTCTTTCATAAGTTTTGTGATGCTAGAGTAACCTGTGCACACAGGCACACAGAAAGGGGCTTTGACTATTGAAGTTCATTTATGGCGCGTGTCCTAAATTCATGTGGCTACTTTCTCCTGGTTACTGTAGGGTGATAAGTGTAGTTGAGCTTTTGGCATGAAACGAGGATTAACACAAAAACCTCCAAAGAGACACTTCTTATCTTTCTTGGTTAGCCTGGGCCAGAACTTGGCAATAATCAATTATTGTTTCTCCATGACTCCTAAAAGAGGTAGTTGTCTAAGAGAATTGATAAAATCTCATTGATAACATTAGGTATTTGTTGTGTCTATTGAGCAAGGATGATTTTTATCAATATATTTTTTTCATCTTATTTTTATTTATTCATTTAATTTATTTCCCTACTATGGAAACATTGGACAAACTAAAAATGGAAAGACTCCACAAGGATGCTTGTAAATAGATAAGGGCTATTATTTCTATTCCTTCCTATTTCATATCTGAATGTATGCTCACAAATTTTCTGTTGTCCTATTGCCTTTTTACCCTGAAATTGTGGTGCCTTTCCTAATATTTAATTTTACTTTGGCTATTATCTAATCTCCAAAATCCATATGTAAAATAATTAATCATGAATATGAAGGCAAGGGGTCTAAACTTTAGTAGTGATTAAGTCATGCGGGTGGAACTCACATGTTTGGAGTTAGGCACCTTATGATATGGCTTACATGAGTGCTTTCACTGCTTTCAGTCTCTTTCACTGAGGGCACAGTTTTCATCCTGTCCACAATGCAGCAAAAAGCTCCATAATGAAGGCAGAAAATAGCCTTCACTAGATGCTGAGTTTGATGGAGGGCACTTTGATGTTAGAATTATGTTTCTACAACCAGGAAAAAAATAAATATGTCTTGTTTATAACTTACCAAGTCTCAGTTATTTTGTTATAGCATCCAAAATTAAGATAAACTTTTTCAATTTCATCACTTTCACTCTTATCATTCCTTTATCTTTTAATTGTTTTTTTTTCTGTTACTCTGACATCCTTCAATGTCACATATGAAATTTCATTGGAATTTCCTTTGCCTTGGGCATCTTGTAATTTGTCATATTCAGATACTTTGAATTTGGATCTCAGGTGTGGTCTGAGGGTGAGGGTCTCAGCCTGGTGGCTGTGGTGTTACCTAATTCCTTGCCTTGCAGGGATCTTGGGTAGAGAGAAAAAGAGAATGGAGGGTACCCAAGAGCTGAGAGTAAAGCTCAGAATGACAAGGGAGAGACAATACAAGACCTTCAATGGGGTTGGTGCTGGCCTTAGGTTCAGCCTCATGGTGTTCTGGCTCATTTGTCATTCTCCCTTTCCTGAATGCCTGCACTGTAGAGAGTTTGGGCTTGCTTAACTAGCTTCACAATTGTATAAGACAATTCCTTTTTTAAAAAAATTTTATTTCTTCTTATAAGTTATACATGGCAGTAGAATCTATATTAATATATTTATGAAAGCATGGAATATATCTTATTCTAATTAGGACCCCAGTCTTGTGGATTTACACAATTCAATTTTTTTTTCTGTTTCATCTGTCTTCTTTTTACATTTATCTATGAAACTATCTATCTCCAAGCCAATGTAAACAGCCCCCAAAGATGCACATACCCTAATCCCCAGAACCTATGAATATGTTGTTACATGGAGAAGGGTTATAGTGGTATAGATACTAATGAAATTAAATGATGGGAATCTAGTAAATAAATTGTCATTTAATATCTTCATAGGCTCAATACAATCAGAAAAAAAACATTAAAAAATGTTGAGATGTAAGAAAGACAAGTGCATACTGATGGATTTAAGGTGGAAATGTGTTGGTCTGGGGCTATAGCTCAGTAGTACAGCACTTTCCAACATATGTGAGGGCCTGAATTTGATCCCCAGTGCTAAAAGAAAAAAGTAAAAAATGAAGAGAAAGAGAAGAGAAGAGAAGAGAAGAGAGAGAGAGAGAGAGAGAGAGAGAGAGAGAGAGAGAGAGAGTGAGAGAGATGATAGAGGACTACACAAACCAATACATGAGGTCTTTGAAATGCAGAAAAAAAAGGGAGAAAAAAAACCCTAAAATTTGTCCTGGTGTTTTGGAAAGGAAGATAGCCTGACAACACCTTGAATTTGGCTCAATGTTCCAGTTTTGATTTTCTTACCTGCAGAACTGTAAAATAATAAATTTGTTTCAAGCCAATAAGTTCATGGTAACATTTGATAGCAACCAAATGAAACTAATACAAAACATAATTTAAAAATATATAATTAAACAAAAAAGATTTATCCCAATATTACCAGAATTATTAATCTCAATAAATCTCAGCTGGATTCCTCACAAAAGTAGTCAAAATTATAAAAACCATATAATGAACTCATTTGATGCTGATAACACATTTGAAATTTAAACTAAATTAATTATGAAGTTATTTTGAAAAAATTCTCAAATAATATTTTCCCTAACTGATGAAACCTACTCTACTAAAATGCCAAAATGTATAACATACTCAATGGAGGAGCTAAGATGAAAACTCTTTACAATGAGGAGCAATAAAGTTTACTCACAGTCATTACTGCTTGAAATATTTACTAGAGCAACCAAGATCGCATGATCTGAGATATATGATACATTATGTCATATTGATCTGGGATTACTATCCAGTAACTTTTTTTTTCCTGAGAAAAGGAGTTAAGATATCATTACTATAGTCAGTTTTAATATTTTCAATGTATTTTATAAACTCTGGCAATTCTGAATATGGCATTAGGATCAATAACTCTGAAAAGTCTCATATCATTTAGTGTTTTAAGAGAATACTATAATAAAAAATTTTCCAAATCAGAAAGGATTATTTTGAGTTGTTAGTCTGTACGTTCTAGCCATTTTTGTTTTTAATGCTGCTACTGAATTTTTCAACCATCTGGCAATGATGAGATTAAAAAAATAATCTGATAGAATTTATGGTAAAAAGATGTCACTTTATATTTAGTAATTTCAGATTCTTTAGATACATGGTTTTAATCGCAGAGTCATTCAGAAAACTAGTTATTATTTACATTTCCATTTTTATAAGTGAGTAAATGAAAATTTAAATATGCTAAGTAGCATGGTTAAGTTTATACTATGGTAATAAACACTGTTGGAGAAAAGAACCATTCTTTTCTTCTATATCCAAACTCGGAATCAAGGCAACCCTTAGAAATTAGGAAAAAACAAAAAAGGAGTTTTGACATTTCAAGCTCCATTTGGTATTAAAATGTTAAGATGTTTTTATTCAACCTATGAAGGTACTTATAATGACACTTGACTGTTCAGGTTTACTCAAGAAATTGATCTATACTTCTTACACATTCACTGATTCAGAGATTTCATTAACATTTTTAAATGATTTCATCCAGCTAGAAAACTGAAGCTATAATGTGAAATGCTTTTGCATTTAGGGGAGTTTCACTCTTTATTTCTCACAATCTACTCACACAATTCATACACACATATGCCATATTCAATATTTTGAACTTTATTTTCTTTTTAGGAATAAGAACAGGATAGTTTTAATGGAGAAGTGAAGAGTTTATTTTCTAGAACCGTATATAATGTTGAGATGTTTAAGGGCTGTGCTTGGTAGAAAGATGAGATGAAAAAAATATGCCTCCATCTTCACTCCTAGCATAGTGAAGAAATTGGTTGCCTAAAATATTTACATGGGGGGAGAAAATTCTGTGCAAGAATTTCCCAGGTACTACTTATACATTTTTAAATTCCAAATTCATACCTATTAAAAGTCACAAGTATAAACTTATGCCAGAGTTTTAGTGACTCTGAGAACCTGACAAAATTTAAAATGCTATCTGGAAGAACACAACCTTGGCCTTGGCCTCAACTGTCACAAATAAAGTGCCAGGAAGTATGAGCTCATAGTCAATGATCAAATTTTAAAAGCACAATACAAGCAGGATTAAAAATAAAGCAAACTAGATTCAAAGTCAGTTGGAAGAAATATTGAAAAACTCAAAGTGAAATTGACCGAATTATCTTATGCATCTCTACAGATATGCAACAATGTAACCCACTGTTCTTCATAATTAATATGGACTAATAAAGAGTTTAAAAACAGGAAATAAAAAAATATAGATGCAATGAGTTTGATGAAGTGAAAATAATTTTAACAAATTCCTTGAAAAGGCTAATAAATTTGGTAAAGCTTGAGAAATCAATTATCAAAAAATAAAGTACAAATGAATTAAAATTAGAAATGAGTATGGGAATAAAATTTGGTTGTTGAATAAATTAAAAATATAAGAAAACATTGAAAAGATTTTATGCCAAATATTTTAAATTCTTCATGTTATGGTGAATTATAAGCTATGAATATGCAAATAACAGATTATAGAATTTTGACCCAAAATTACACATTTGTAAAAATAAGAAAAAAATCTAAATGTACAAAATGTCATTATTACACACAATAAACTTAATGACAATTTACATCAATGCCATTTATCTCCAAATGGTTCTTTACAACAATTTCTCCAGGTCAATATTTAATCTAAACTAGTTTTAATATGTCCAGCAATTTCATTCTAAATAGTCTCTTTTCTTCTTGACACTAACTTCATCACAAGAACTTGCATTTTATGATTTTTATTTCTATCTCTACATTTTCTATATTTACTGTTAATTGTAAATAGATAAAAAGTACTGAATAAACTTAAATATTCTTGGCTTGAAACAACTTATATTGTGTAGCATCATTTGTATTGTCTTATGTCAGCAGATATACACTATTTTGCCTCACCACCCTTATTAGTAACAATACTAATCGTTGGATTGAAGTGGCAGCAACCTGACCTTTCCATTTGAAATGTTATTTTAAAAGTTCTTCATATTTTAATGTTAGTAATTATGTTTTGTGATACAAGTGATAATTACTTTTCAAAGTCTATTTGATACTGAAGATAGATGATACTGTTGCTGTTAGATGTTTTCTTAATGTAAAAAAAATTAGATTTTACTTTCTTTACTGAATTAAAACTAAACTTTAATATCATAAGTATATATTTTATTTTTAATTCTTATGTATCATTTTGTTTTCAATGTATTTGTGTACATATTTGAAGACTTGTTTATTTTTAGTTAAGAAAATGCAAGTCTTTGTTTTATAATAATTGATTTTAGTGCAACAAGTATATTGATGCTTAAATGGTATCTTTTTAGTTTCAGCATTAATTTAAAGGAATTTAATATTTTCTCTAAATTTTATTTACCATTTGGGGACTGCAAATTGGTGCAACCACTACAGAAAGCAGTGTAGAGATTCCTTAGAAAACTTAGAATGCAACCACCATTTGACTCAGTTATTCTGGTATATACCCAAAGGACTTAAAGGCAGCATAGTACACTGATGCATTTGTATTGTCTTATGTCAGCAGCCATACACTATTTTGTCTCCACATTTACAGCAGCTCCACTCACAAGAGCAAAGCTATGGAAACAATGTAGGTGTCTCTCAAAGATGAATGGATAAAGAGAATGTACATATACCAATGGAATATTCCTCAGCCATAAAGAATAATAAAATTATGACATTTTCAGGCAAATGGATACAACCAAAGAATGTCATGCTAAGTTAAATAAGCCAGTCTCAAAAAAAAAAAAGTGCTGAATGTTTTCCCTGATTTGTGGATCCTAACCCACAACAAGGGTGAGTGGGGTAGGGAAGAATAGAAGTCTCTTTTGTTTATCATGAAAGATTTTAATTTTATTGTCAAATCTAAAGCTTAATTTTGCTGGATACAAAATTCTTGGTTGGAATCCATTAATTTTCAGTGTTTGAAATACATTGTGCCAGGATCTTCTTGCTTTCAAAGTCTGTGATAAAAAATCAGTCGTTAACCTAATTGGTTTACCCCTGAATGTAATCTGCCTCCTTTCTCTCGTAGCTTTTAATATTCTCTCCTTGTTCTGTATGTTGGCCATCTTCATAATTATATGTTTTGGAGTTGGTCTATTATGGTTTTGAATGTTTGGGGTCCTGTAGGCTTCCAGGATTTGGCAATCCATTCCATCTGTCATCTCTGAGAAGTTTTCTAGTATTATTTCATTTAATAGGTTGTCCATTCCTTTGGTTTGAATCTCAATCCTTCTTCTATCCTGATGACTCTCAAATTTGTTTTTTTATGACATCCCATATGTCTTGAATATATTGCTTGTGGGATTTAAGCATCTTTTCTGTGTTGACTATATTCTTTTCAAGTTGATAAACTTTGTCTTCATTATCTGATGTTCTGACTTCTATTTGATCTAGTCTATTTGTAATATTCTCGTTTGAATTTTTAATTTGGTTTATAGTTTCCTGCATTTCTAGGATTACTGTTTGGTTTTTTTTTAAGATCTCTATCTCCTGGTAAAGCTCATTCTTTGCCATTTGAATTTGTTTGTTTAATTCATTTTCAAAATATACTTTTATTGCTTGGACTTGCTCTCTCATGTCTTCTCTAATATTCCTTTCCATCTGAGTTAGGTATGCCTTGAGTTATTTCCCTATCCATGCTTCTGATGCTTCTAGGTCCTCCTGTAGATTTAAGTTGTCCTGCATTGGTTGTACTCCTTTTTTCCCTTGTTTTTTCATGATGTTCACGTTATTTTCCAGCTCTGTTTGACTGCTGTGTTTTTGCTTTCTCCTATAAATTTGTTTTGGCTTTGTATATCTCTATTGTCTCTCCTTTGTGGTGGGAGATTATGCCTAGAGATGTTGGGCTTTATTGTACTTTAAAGCTCATTCATTCAATTTATAAAGGGCTTCCGGATTCTGTATGCATATAGTGATTACAGAACCCTAAAGAGAGAGAAGAAGATCTTAGAAGATGGAAAAATGTACCCTGTTCATGGATAGGCAGAATCAACATCATCAAAATGGCGATATTACCCAAAGTTCTCTACAGGTTCAACGCAATGCCAATCAAAATCCCAACGGCATTTCTTGTAGAAATAGATAAAGCAATCATGAGATTCATATGGAAAAACAAAAGACTCAGAATAGCCAAAGCATTTCTAAGCAGGAAGTGTGAATCTGGAGGTATAGTGATACCAGAGTTCAAACTGTACTACAAAGCAATAGTAACAAAAACAGCATGGTACTGGTACCAAAACAGGCAGGTGGACCAATGGTACAGAATTGAGAACACAGAGACCAATCCACAAAATTACAACTTTCTTATATTTGATAAAGGGGCTAAAATCATGCAATGGAGGAAGGATAGCATCTTCAACAAATGGTGCTGGGAAAACTGGAAATCCATATGCAACAAAATGAAGCTGAACCCCTTTCTCTCACTATGCACAAAAGTTAACTCAAAATGGATCAAAGAGGTTGATATCAAATCAGAGACTCTGTGCCTGATAGAAGAAAAAGTTGGCTCTGATCTACATATTGTGGGGTCGGGCTCCAAATTCCTTAATAGGACGCCCATAGCCCAAGAGTTAAATACAAGAATAAACAAATGGGACTTACTTAAACTAAAAAGTTTTTTTTCTCAGCAAGAGAAACAATAAGAGAGGTAAATAGGGAACTTACATCCTGGGAACAAATTTTTACTCCTCACACTTCAGATAGAGCCCTAATATCCAGAATATACAAAGAACTCAAAAAATTAGACAATAAGATAACAAATAACCCAATCAACAAATGGGCCAAGGACCTGAACAGACACTTCTCAGAGGAGGACATACAATCAATCAATAAGTACATGAAAAAATGCTCACCATCTCTAGCAGTCAGAGAAATGCAAATCAAAACCACCCTAAGATACCATCTCACTCCAGTAAGATTGGCAGCCATTATGAAGTCAAACAACAATAAGTGCTGGCGAGGATGTGGGGAAAAGGGTACACTTGTACATTGCTGGTGGGACTGAAAATTGGTGCGGCCAATATGGAAAGCAGTATGCAGATTCCTGGGAAAGCTGGGAATGGAACCACCATTTGACCCAGCTATCGCCCTTCTCAGACTATTTCCTGAGGACCTTAAAAGAACATACTATAGGGATACTGCCACATCAATGATCATAGCAGCACAATTCACAATAGCTAGACTCTGGAATCAACCTAGATTCCCTTCAATAGATGAATGGATTAAAAAAATGTGGCATTTATACACAATGGCGTATTACACAGCACTAAAAAAGAAAAATCATGGAATTTGCAGGGAAATGGATGGCATTAGAGCAGATTATGCCAAATGAAGCTAGCCAATCCTTAATAAACAAATGCCAAATGTCTTCTTTGATATAAGGAGAGCAACTAGGAACAGAGCAGGGAGGAAGAGCATGAGGAAAAGACTAACATTAAACAGAGACCAGTGGTGGGAGGGAAAGGGAGAAAGAAGGGAAACTGTATGGAAATGGAAGGAGACCCTCATTGTTACACAAAATTACATATAAGAGATGGTGAGGGAAAAGGGAAAAAAACAAGGGAGAGAATTGAATAACAGCAGATGGGGTAGAGAGGGAAGATGGGAGGGAAAAGGAGGGGGGATAGTAGGGGATAGGAAAGGTGGCAGAATACAACAGTCACTAATATGGCATTATTTAAAAATGTGGATGTGTAACCGATGTGATTATGCAACTTGTATTTGGGGTAAAAATGGGAGTTCATAACCCAGTTGAATCAAATATGTGAAAGATGATATGTCATGAGCTATGTAATGTTTTAAACAACCAATAAAAAAAAGAATAGAAGTCCCTAACCTTGTATTTCTATACATGACTAGGGAAACTCCATATCATGTAGGACCCCAAGAGTGGGAACCTAAATAGAATAAATTATACTCTATTATGATTATTCTCCCCAAATACATTCTACTGTCATGTATAACTAAAAATAAATAAATAAACAAATACATAAAACATAAGAAATTTTCTTCACCATTTACTTCTCAGTTTCTTGTACTTCATTTCAATCTATTCAGAGAATATAACAATATTGTGCTGCATCTACTTGATATACTGAGAAGGTTTAATTAGAATAATATTTTTTTTTAATTTCAAATTATTAGAAATCATTTTCTGCTAGGCATTTGGGGCAAGTGTTTAACTGGATAAAATCCTTGGCACATCCTCAATTTCCTAGCTACTTTGTAGGTGCTGCTCCATGTCTTCCAGCACTGAACATTACTTAGGAAAGTGAGAAGTCATGTACTATGCTGCCCCCTAGTAGACCTTCCGCCTGGCTTTCCAAGGCTTTATTTACATCCAAGTTCATTGACCTCACTATGTCATAGCTAAATGATAGTAGAGCTAAATTATAAGCCTCAACAATAAAGGTTTGAAAGGAAAATCAGGTGTTCTTGGTCCTCGGCTAGTGTTTGATAATGAATCAGTATTCCCTAGGAACAGAAAGACTTGAGCACAATCTTGGGTAAGAATAGAGTGAATAGCTCACTCAAATTTAAAGGAGACTACATAAGTGAAAATGTAATGGTTATCATGAATTCAAGTTAGTCAATTTTATTAAGATAATTAGTTATACATATAGCAGTCATTCTTAATTTTACTATATTTTTCATTATTTATGATTTTAAGCATTTCTCAATTAAGAAAGCTTGATAGGAAAAAAAGGAAAAAACAACAATTTTGATTTTATGAATCTGCTTAACTTATTAAAAGTATTAACTCTCCATATTTCTTTGAATTTTAATGAGTTATAGTTATAAACTATTTGCAACATGTTCCATAATTAATCAGAGCACATTCATTTCTTTACATTTTATAGGAGAAAGTTAAAAGGATTCTTCATATACTGTGTACCAGAATATTAATTTTATAGTTATATTTTTCTCAATTTAAATATTTTTATCAATACCTATAATAAATAATTATTAAGATGAATTAGTTAAGCATTTTTAAATTTCTACTGAGAAATATGCATACATATGTATACATATAAAACATAAAATATATAAAAATATAATATTTAATCTACATTAAATTTAATCATCTATGAATACATATTATAAATACCATTGTAAGTATACACTCACATATACATACAACCTGAATCAATATCATGAAGTTGAGTAATACTATGAGATCTCATTTATTCTCTATCCTGTAACTGGTAAAAAAAACCTAAAATCATGTGACTAAAATAATATTTTCTGTTTGGATGCAGTCTATTTTATCTTACAACTCTCCATTTACGTGTTTTATTTCTTTTACAAGTCTTAGGAAAGGGATCATATTAGTTCACAGAGTGTCTCTGGCTGATCCTAAATTTACATTGGTTGTTGCCTTGCCAGGGTTTATTTGTAAGACTTATTTGAATACGGTGAACAAATATTAGAGGAAAAAGCTTTATACATATGTGCTTAGGGTGAAAGATGGGGAAGAAAGAATATGAAAAGACTATCCTGACCTCTGGTGTTTGGCATGGTCCTATGAGATTTGAACTCTACAGAGAGAGACACTGATGTATTTCTATAGAATGCAGGGCAGCCTCTATGTTGTGAGTACTTATGGGAATGAAGCACATGTTTAGTTCTTTACCTTTTTGCAGGTTGTTCTTGACAGGAGGCACTCTAAGCAGCATTTCTCCTTTATGAAGAAGTAATGACAAAGATACAGTGAAATCTTTTGTGTACAGATTATAGAATAGATGCCCATTTAAGATTGGCAGTAAAACAACACTGACTACCTGCTCGATTTAGGATTTAAACATAAATTTGAAGTCCTTACCACCCACAAGCTCTTAATGTCTATTAACATTTGAGTTATACTATCATTTTAATTCATATTAAATACCATTTTTATTGCCAATTCTTCATATACAAGGTTTAGAAATTTGTTTTTTTTTTCATTACACTGATCAAAATATTTGCTACTAATTATATATATTTTTAGGAAGACTTATCTCAGTTTGCTTAAGACTACATATGTGCCTCATGACTTTTCATATGAGTATTATAAAAAAATGATATGTCCTCTGATAGAGAAGAATTACATACTAATCCCTTTCTTTTCTCCTTTCTGGATACGCAGAAAGATTATCAACTTACCTTCACTTACTGCGTTATCTGTGTCTATAGCTATATATCTATCTGTAGCTATAGCTGTATCAACATACAACTACATCTATATCTTTATCAGCTACATCTATAACAACACAGCCTACCTATATCTGAATCTATATATAACATAATTAACACTCTGAGGTGCCAGCTGTACAAGATGGAAGGAGTCAGAATACCTAAGACATTTCTTGTGATAAATCTCCTCAGGAAAAAAAAAAAACTCTTTATTTTTTATGATGTGAGAAATAAACTCTTAGAATTATGCCATGATATTTCATAAGTTTTAGTCACATTAACTAGCATTATTTTCACTTAAAATGCATTTTGTGTGCATTCCATTCTGCAGGAATAGAAATGGTTACTTTTGATTTGTACATAGCACCTTTGTTTTTTCCATTGGTACCTAGAGTCACCACAATAACAATGTTTTTTAATTGTGTTTTTTTAAATTTGGTAAAATATAAAGTTCTTCTTATATGACTGAATAAATTTTGATAAATATATACAGTCATGTAACCACCATCACCTGAGAAAGTTCTTTTGTATCCTAGTCATTTCCAATTCCTATGGTATCAGCTGATGTCTATACGCAGACTCTTTTCTGATATTTATTACCATGGATTAGTTTTGAATATTTTTGAATTCCATATGAATGAAATAATAAAATTCATAATATTCTATTCATGGTTTATTTCAAAGAGCAATATATTGCTTGAACTTAAGGGTTTTCAATTCATCAGTAGTCTATACTAGATTATTATCAAATAGTAATGAATTAAATGAATATATCACAATTTGTTTATTCACACACAACACCTATAAATAGGTATTAATTTGTATCATATTGTTTTCTTCCTCACTTTTAGGTATTAAGGATAAAATTATTATGAACAATGATTACAAGGCTTTGTATAGAAACTATTTTTAAGTGATACTGAAAATACAGTAGATAAAGAGATATCAACTTCAATGTGGTTTTAATTTGGATTTTCTTAATGACTGATAATGATTGTTATTAGGCTTTCATACACCTTCACTCGTGAAGTGTCTGGTTATAACTTTGGCTGTTTTTTTTTAATTAGGGTTAAATTATTTTTTTTTCATTGATTTCAGGAACTCCTTACATTTCCTGTGTAAATCCTTTGTTAGATAAATGTGTCCTCTCACCCCCTCTCTCTTTGTTAAGGATTTACTGACTAGACAGCTTGGAAAGCTCTCAATAGACAGCTCCTCCTGCTGTGAACTCCTTCAGGAATTTCCACAGACATATAGAGATCTACTTCACCCAACACTGTGCTCATTTCTAGGTTGGGCCAACTCAAAGGATGACTGGCATGGGAGTATATAACTAGGAGGAATTCTGAAGGTCAGAGCTTTCCAGGGAGTCTCCCAGCACTCTTTTGGTGCTTTAATTTTTAGCCTAACTTCTATGTCTATAAACCCTGCTTTATTTCTTCTTTTTCTTTTTTTTTTTTTAATTTTCCCCACAGCTATTGGTCCTACAGATGAACCTTAAATATCCCGTACACTAGACTGTATCCCAGTCTATTCCTCATGTACCAATTTGTGACCTACCACACAAGGAAAGATCAAAGAAGAAATGAGTTTAGAATATTAGGTCTGGGTTATTTGATAACTGGTTAGTAATGAGGACATCATCACTGGTGAAAGGTGTATGTTAGTCAAATTTATTTTGCTGTGACCAAAATACCTGACCAGAGCAACTTAGAGGAGGAAAAGTTTATTTTGGCTCATTGTTTTAGAATTTCATGGTCGACTAGTTCCATGGCTCTGAGCTTAAGGTGAGGCAGAACAATCTTGACAAAGCACAGCTGCTCAGCTCACTATAGCCAGGAAGCAGAGAGGAGCCAAGGAATCTTAAGGAAAATGAACATTTTTAGGGCATACCCAGCCCCAAGGGGTTCACCTCCTCATGTCAGGCTTCACCTGCTTATAGCTACCACTTAGTACTATTGTCCTTTATTCATCCATCAACTGGATTAATGCACTGATTACATTATGGCTCTTATCATCGAATCATTTTGCTTCCTTCATGAACACAGGATCTTTTGAAACATAGACATTCCTTGGCACAATATAACAATAAAAGTTTTCCTGTTCATTAATTGAAATGTTAAACTGTTTTTTTTTTTTTAAGGATACACATGTTCTTCTGTCTTCAGAGAAACACAGGAGAAACAGCAGAGGCAATGGAAATTGGTGAATATTGCTGAGTTTGATGCTCTGGAAAATGATAATGAAAAGATGAGAGTGGGTAATTGCAAATTGAAAGCTAAATGTGAAAAGTGATGGGCCCTTTTGTAAGTTTGCAAAGAAATTATTATCTATTTCAGCTGACAGATAAATTTTCAAGCAACATTGGGCTGCAATGTCCTATTCATGGTCCTACTTGGAAAAGACTTAGGTACTGACAAGTGACAATTTAATAGGTGGGCAAGCAAACTGTGACTCCCCAAATCTGGATACACTCAGCATGTGTAAGTGGCTTCTACTCCATATTGTTAGCTAGCATTCATCTCTTTCATAGAAACAATACTGTACTTTCCCCCCCTTCAAGTGTATCTCCTGTTGCCCTCAGAATATTTTTTCTCTCTCCTTCCAAACACTGAGCCTAAAATTAGTGCTAAATCACAATTTAATCTTTGCAGGGTGTGATGGGTTTCCTAAGGAAGGGAAGGGACTATACTCCAAAGGAAGTGCAAAACTTATCAAGCGTTTGCTAGTAGGAACTAGAACAGTCTATGTGAGATTTTATTATTAGAGCATTTGATGAAGGACAGTCTGGAACAAAAAGTTAGATGAGCAAGAGGTTATTGATTTGGATATAATTTTCTAAGGTTCAGTGTCTGACATCACAACAAAGACCTTTGGAAATGGTGTGAACTCATTTCTAGATGGCTCCTAGATGCATAAAATAGAGATTGCCACACTGAGTAGAAAACAATTACTGGGGCAGTCAGTGAAAGAAAAGATCAGAAGGCCAAGACTGGTCATGTCAGAATGCATGCTACATAAAACTGGAGATCCACCAGATGGTTTTGTTCCATGGGACTGTGAGAGGTGTACAATGAAGACCCTAGGGAATGCACTATGTAGAAGGACACAGCACTGTTAGGAATTTCTGTAGTGCCTCACATCTAGAGATTATGCCTAGAGGTTGGATGATGTGATTACAAATCGAGATTCACATATAGCAATAGCTGTAATAGGAGCTACTTGAAATCATGAAGGTCATTTGGTGGCATTTACCCATTAGAAATGAAAATGTAGGCACAGTTAGTATACTTGATGCCAATATCAAAGGAACAGTCAGAGAAAGGTAAGAAGTATGCTATATAAAATGGTTATAGAGATACATTATTATGAACCAATCCAAGGAACCCACAAGTGTATTACTCAATATAAATCATCAAAACACTTCAAGGAGCCAGGTGCAGTGGCATAAGCCTTCAATCCCATTGGCTTGGGAGGCTGAAGCAGGAAGATCACAAGTTCAAAGCCAGCCTCAGCAAAAAATAGGCACTCAGCAACTCAGTGAGACCCTGTCTCTAAATAAAGTAAAAAAAAAAAAAAAAAATAGGGCTGGGGATGTGGCTCAGTGGTTGGGTGCCCCTGGCTTCAATTCCTGGTACCAAAAACAAAAACAAAATCATATCAAGGGTATAAATTCAGTACTTGAGAGTTGTACAGCTATATAAAAATGGTATAATCCTTTGCCCATATTATAAACATGAATAACTTTTCAAACATTAAATAAAACAATTGGGAGAAAAAAACATTTCTCTGAGATGAAGAATTCTGCAATATTACAGCAAAGTGTAAATAACAATGCCAACTTTGTCAGTGTACAAAACAAAGTAAAAGCCACCTAGTTCAATAAAGTGTCAAAGTTAGCATTAGAGATCAGACTCAAAGCATCATTATGGTTAAAATATAATAACTTTGGGACTAGGAAAAATATGAATAATAAGATAATTCTGGCCAGGATCTAGCTCACCTTGTTTGTTTCCATTGGTTCGCAGATCCTATCATTAGTATTCCCTGAAGACAAAATTAGAATAAACATACTTGAATTTGGCAAAAACCTCATATTGAAACCCTTGGTCTCTAAGATAGGAGCCATTACATCTGACATTTCTAAATGTCTCTTGACACATTTAAACCCTCCTCTGGCCAAAATAAATAAATAAATAAAAATAAATAAAAGAACATGTCGTACCCAAGATATTGATTAATTTTTTTTAAAAAAATCTTAAGGTTTTTAAGGTTTTTGGTGGTATTTCTCTGTTATACTCAACTTTCTTCAATGGTTTTGCCCCTGTAAAAACCCCAAAAGATTCTGGTGAACGGAAAATGGAAGTCAATTCCCATAAATTCGACCATAAACAGAAATAACCTGAATAGCAGCCACCATGATATCTTTTTTGTAATATATTTTTAATTTTACTAGAGCTTTTATAGTTATACACAGTAGTTCATCCCGACAAACTCATACATGCATGGAATTCAATTTCAGTTCGTGATCCTCTCTTTCACTCCTTCCATCTTCCCTTTGCTCCCCTGTTCTCTTTCCTCTTCTCTACTCACTATGATACTTTAATAGAGAGATTAATAAAGCTTCACACATATTTCATTGGACCCCTATATGGTAAATTCATTCTTGTTTTCTTCATTGTCAAAAAAATAGATCAATACTGAAACATAATTACATAGACTAAAAACCACAATACACATTTATAGGTTCACTCTTGTTCTATGTTAAGTCTTCCATTTACTTTCTTTCATAATTAATATGAGATCTGGACCTCCTGGATATTACCAAGAACAATCACTTGATTCTCTACTTGATTACGTCATACTAACCAAGCAAAAAGAGGAAGGAATAACACACTTAATGCTTTGATATGTATTCCAGGCTCACATATAAACCATAAAAGGATTCAGGAGCTCATCATTTCTGAAAGATGTTTAGGGCTTGAATAGTTAGGAAAATGCCAGGACCAATTAAAAATAGGGCAGATTCTTTAGTATTAGATGTGTCAATGCTCTGAAAATTTGCCATGTAAAGTACTTAGAAAACCTCTAAGGGCAGATCATAATGCTGACTCCAGAGAAAGGTCAATAATGTGCAGCAGAGAATCTGAGAGTTTTTGAAAAGCAACTCTCAGAAAATGAAGTCTCTGACCATGTGGCATCAGGTAACCCTGTGGCCAACATTACCCATGGTGGTATGGGTACTTTCAGGCTCACAAAACTGTATCAGCCAGGCCCATCAATGGTTTGTTCTATTTAAAAGTGACAAATATGGAATCCTATACAAGGAGTAGTTTCTTGTGCTTATATTTTGAAGGGTCTCCCCTATGTTTTCTTTTATCAGTTTCCAAGTTTGGATCTGATATTTAGGTCTTTGATACATATTTAGTTGACTTTTGTACAGGGTAAGAGATAAGTATCCAGTTTCAATTTTCTACATGAGGATGTCCAATTTTCCCTGCATCAATGAAGAAACTGTTTTTCCTCCAATATACATCTTGCCACCCACGTCAAGAATCAGATTGTTGTAATTGTGTGATTTTATTTCTGCATAAACATATCCTGTGGCCTATATATCTGTTTTCATGCCAGTACCTTGCTGCTTTTGTTTTCATGGCTCTGTATTTTAGTTTGAAATCTTATATTTTGGTAGTTTCAGGAATAGTGAAGGAATAGGAAGTTTAGTTGGAAAAAAGAATCTAACAGGAGATATGAAATGCATTCTTTGCTCAAGATTGCTAGGGATGCTTTAAGTCTTTATTCTTCAATATGAATTTTTTTCTAGTTTTATAAAATATTGTCATTGATATCTTGATGGGGATTGCATTGAATCTGTACATTGTTTTTGTACAATGGCCATTTTAACAATATTAATTCTGTCAATTCATGAACATGAGGGGGGTAGTCTTTCCATCTTCTAATAATGTCTTTTTCAATTTTTTTCTCAATATTTTATAATTTCAATTGAAGAGATCTTGTACCTCCGTGTTTTTTTTCCCAGCTTTAAAATTTTGTAATTTTGTGTAAATGAGACCATTATGGATTCCTCAAGTTTCCAATTTCATTGTACATCAAGCCCAGATGACTGCTAAAAAATTTGCTCTTTTATTTTCTGTGGTAGATTTCCTTTGGGCTGCCCCAACCTCGGCTGTCATCCATAAATGAGAAGTCAAATCACAAAAGAGAATGGTACAAGACTGTTCACCTTAGACAGTGCTCCTTTTGCTGATAGTGTAGTCCTTATTTTTTCATATCTCAGATACATTCAGAATAGGATTTCTTTAATGTAACTAATAATTCTTAGGTTTTGCAGCAAAACATTATTCTCCCATGATCTATCACACTGTATACGGAAGTACAAATTCTCATTTTGTCCTAATATTACAGTGAGACCTCAATTATCAGATTTTGTATATTTTAAGAAACTTATCTCAGCATAGAACTGGATTTGGCATGCTTCTGCATAGCAAAAGTCACAATTCTGAGGGCAAAGTAACCAAATAACCTCCATCCACAAATATTATTAAGTGTAGAGACACTTTACTGACTTCACTGGAAAGAGCATGAATGGTGACTGTAAGGCATTTCAGAAAGAGAGGTGAGCATTACTTCAGGAAGAGTTTTATTGAGTCATGTAAACTATGGAGATAGTCTACATTCTGGAAATTGAATTTTTATGTTTACTATATATATGCTCTGAAGTTGCTCAAAAATTGATGAATTCAAGCATAATATTTTTAGTTGTTAATTAATTAATGTTTAAGCATTTAATTTATTTAGAAAAATACTTTACATATATGGATTAAATATGATGCTCTCTTATTAATTATAAGTAATTCTAATGATAGTAATAGTAAGAGTACATATATGATGTACTATAATAAAGCAATGCTTCTAAAAGTCACTTAAAATTTTTGAAATCATAATGTTTCTGAGACCAAAGAATTTGGGGTGTTAGGATGGCTCTATGCTGACCAACAGATGCAAATACCAGATGGTTTTATGAACAGCTCTGTCATCTCAGTACTTAAAATTCTTTGTATGTCAAAGCTGTAGAAGATTGGCCATTGCTGTTTTGTGCATTAATTCTGATGTTGGCTTATTACTCTGCCTAGTTTTCTCACCAAATTTTGATTCTTCAACTTTCTCTGAACATTTTGGCCATGCATGTCCAGTTTTGCTCTACATTCACATATTTCCAAACTGCTTTCCTGTACATAGACTCTTTCCTAGTCAACAACATAAAAAATATATTCTTGTGCATTATTTAGAGTGCTTTTTTAATCACTCTAATCTTTACACTCCTGCAAGCATTTAAACCCAAAATGCTGATTTTTTTCTTTTCAATTTATAAGCCCAAGCAGCTTAATTATAATTTTAATGATGTCACATGTTCATTGTAAACACACATACATACACACAGAGAGAAGGGTATAAAGAAGTTAGAGTCATATATCAGCTAAATTAGAAGAAAATACAAAATCCAATACTGTTTTACAATCTTTAAAACTTATTATATGCATATACATACATAGGCATATTTTACAAAAAAAACACTTTAAAATGATAGTTTATTAATAATTTTATTTAGCTAAGAATTTTAAGCAAGGCATGGTGGCCCGTACCTGTAATTCCAGTGGCATGGGAGGCTGAGACAGGAGGATTGAGAGTTCAAAGCTAGACAATGGCGAGGCGCTAAGCAACTCAGTGAGATCCTATTTCTAAAAAAATACACAATAGGGCTGGGCACATGTCTCAGTGGTTGAGTGCCCCTATGTTCAATCCCTGGTACCAAAAACAAGATTTTTAAAGGGATGCATTTTCATGTCAATATATTAAATAAATATCTATGCAATCATTTTAACTACTGCATATTATTGCTGATAATGTGTTGGGAGCCGGCGACCGCACCCTGAAAATGGCGCTGGCTTCCTGCTTCTGATGACTTAGCGGTTAGAGTTGTTAGAAGTAAACAACTCCTTGTAAGGCTGTGGGCTGGGCTCTGGTCTGCTTCCGCTGTGCTGTACCTACTAGACTCCTCCACGTGGTGCTAGTTCATTGGCGAGGCTGGGTACTTAAGCTAGGGCAGACGGACTGCTCTCTCTCTTGTTCCTGATTTCTCATTATGATTCAAAGGTCCTGAGTAAACTGCTGAAAGAAGAATCCTGTGTCGTGTTTCCCTTACTGGCAAGGGGTCGAGACATATATGTACATATGATAAAATTATTTAGCATAAATTTAATTGACTACTATTGTGTAGATAATTATAAATATTTTTAGACACATGTCTGTGTACTCTTCATTTATGGGGAATTATTTACTATGTGCAGACCCTGTGTCAATTGATTTACATACATTAACATATGGATTCCTCTCACCAAGTGTAGGAAATATTATTTCTTGATTGTTGAGATTACTGATAATAAACTGAATCTCACAAAGATTGATATATGTTTCAGTTAATTATAATATAAACTGTTAGAAGTGGAGAAACTGGATGGTTGGGGCACATTGTTAGTAGATCAAATTTTCATCAGCCTGTGAAGATTGGTCTAGGTTGGTTTGATGTTGGTAAATCTGTAGCTGAGTACATTCTCCTGGAGAATGTTCTATTTTTAAAAGAGTCTGCCATGAAATAATCTTTTGCTAGTACATAATTTGTACTTCTTGCTTAAAATAATGTAGTTTTTGCTCACTGAAGTGGCCTAGGACTTTTGCCACTTGGCTGAGATGTTTCACTGGTTTTGAATTGTACCTGTTTAGGGACAAATCAGATTCACTGGAGAGAATTTGGAATTGAGAAAAATTTGAAGGCATGAGTTAGTTTTAAGTAAATGGTTCTGCTTTCTATTTTTATTACAGAATTTTACCTTCATGATTAATAGTGTTTTAGCTACAAAATAAGGGGAAAAGTCATATTGAGACTATATTTTAGCCATTTTATTTCCTATGAATCAGCTTGCTGCTGTTTCCCTGTATTGAGGAA
Organism: Urocitellus parryii; assembly: GCF_045843805.1. NCBI lineage: Eukaryota > Metazoa > Chordata > Mammalia > Rodentia > Sciuridae > Urocitellus > Urocitellus parryii. The sequence goes on along the minus strand of NC_135538.1, from coordinate 58,869,114 downwards.
CATGGGTAGAAAGCAGGTGCCAAAATCTTAGCTGCCATCACATCTGCAGCCTTTGTTCTTTTTTTTAGATGAGTATTCTCACAAATAATCTCCGTTCATTATTCATAATTCATCACCAGAATAGATGTAGTTTATCCTCCTTAAAGATTTCCCCCAAATTAATATTATGTAATATACTTCTAAATGTGGCCTATTTATTAATGTTAATCTTTCTTAATTATTATCTTAATTTTCATTAAAACTATTTTGTTAAATCTTTCCTGTGTGATACTTCCTATTTTGTTTCTCAATAGGAATTTCTAGGAAGGTAATTATTAAACTTATTTATGCCACCACTGCTCCATTTTGAATTCTGAATATCAACTTAAACAACATTAAATGCAATGACTTGTTATCTGAAGATTGTGTCTAATTCATAATGTTTCCAAGAGAGAAAAGTAACCAAATATTACTTTAAGTGTCTAGAAAGCCTTTGAAGTTCCTTAATTAAAACCTAATTAACAGTGACTATAATTTTTTTAACAAAAGTATGACTTAAGAAACACTTTGAGTAATAAAATTGTTTGCTTTGTTTTTCATTCAGTTTTCCTATATTTTAAAAATATAAATTATAAATTATAGGAAATAGGAAGAACTCTAAGCTAGCAAAGTTACCACTCATAAGTACAATGTTAGATATAATGGAAATTGGATCTGACTAAAATGATACTTCAAGGGCCTTATCATGACTCCCTTTCTAGAAAGTTGTGTCATCAATTAATGTGGTTATTCCAGAATCACTAATAAGTGATTATTCTAAAAGAAATGACCAAAGACCCAGAGAAGTCTCGGCCTTCATGTTGTCCAATAAAAGTTGCCTAATTCTCCTTACAATTTGTGAGTGTAATGTTCCCCTCAAGTACCCAACAAGTAAGAAAGCTAGTCCACACAAATAGGTAGTTAGAACAGGTGTCAAGGAACTTGATTGGGAAGAAAAAAATCAGAATGCAGCAGAAACTAGTGAGTTTGATTTGGAAGTGGTATCTAAAAACCATCTCCACAAACAAAAATACAGGAGATTTCATGGAATTTTTGTCATTATGTGAAATTTTAATTATTTATAAGACTGATGGGAATTATTAGCAAAAGTTCATGACTATTTGCCTATGGTGAAATGTATGGTACCACTTTTATATTATATTACACTTGACTATTATTAAAGAAGTGTAGGGTGAATTGAAACAACAAATTTTTGTTCTCTACACATTTAGGTGATCCAGGTGTTCCTGATACGAATAGGGTATTTCTCCATAAACTATGGTCAAAGGAAACTATGAACCAGGATTACAGACTACATTTGAACAAAAGTATTCTGGAAAATCATAAGTATCCTAGAAATCAATACACTAACAGCCTGCTTATGAAAGAATAAAGAAAAAAAATATTTCAAGGTGGCAAAGGTAAGTTTGAATTTCAACTAGCTGCTTTATAACAATATGCAACAATTACATGGCTTTAGCTTCCATTTTTCTGTGTATTTTCTTACTTTAAAATAGTGATGTCCTTACACCATTTGTATGTAAATTTAAAATAGTATATACTGCCATACCCTGAGCATTGTCATCTTTCAAAAAACACTAAAACCAAAATATGACACCCACAAAATCTGACTGGCTGCTTCAGGAGGATCACCAACCATCATCAGAAATAGGGTCACAACCATGGTAACCACAGTCAACTCAAACATAACGGGCAGTTCTGATATAAGAAATAGCAAAATTCATGGGAGTTCCCGTACCTGCTTCCATTAATCTCATTATTTATCAAACAAAAGAGTTACTATTGCCTCATGCCATGTTACCATATCAAATGTTTGGAAATTTGTTGTTCACAAATATCTTTTGGTGGGCCATGATTTTGCCAAAAAAAAAAAAAAAAAAGGACTTTGTTTCTATCATTTGTTTTTTCTTTTTGTTGTTGTTAGGGATTGAATTCAGGGCCTCATACATGGTAGGCAAGCAGTATGTAATTGAGTTACATTCCCAATCAAATTAAGAACATTTTGATAAAGTGCTACTATTATCAAAATGTAGAAAGACACCCTTGGATATTTACAGATAATTTTGATAAATGTTAAAGTTGGAATATAAGAAGAATATACAATACTCTCATTGCCTAGACTTTTATAGTTCTTCACCTATTAACCATGAATTTTAAGTATTATTAATGATTATGATGACTCTAAATTTAATAATTTCTTTTAGATCTTTGCTTATTTTCTGAAGTAGATTTTAAACTGGGATCTCCAAAAATGGCATCTGAGACATAGGATTAGAGGAAATTGTTTACCTGGGAAATTATCCCAGAAAGAAGTACTGAGTGAACAAGGATATGGAATAATAATAGAAAACTAATTCAAGAATTCTTTAGAGTGATGGCCAACTTAGCCAGGACAAGTGTGCCACTCCCCCAACCCTGTAGATAAAAAGCATGTTAGAATGCCACATCTGTTTGTCTTTATTCATTATTGGCTTAAGGATCTTGCTAACCTCAGAACTCTCAAATTATCCATTTGTTAATCTTGAGTGAATTCCCCAGGCATCCCACTTCTCTAACCCTGAGAAGCACAAGAGGAGGAAGCAAGAATTACATGGCTCTGACTGAAATGCTAAAAACTTGTTAGTTGCTTTGAAGCTGGTTGAAGCTGAATTATTGGCAAGCATAGAAAGTGGGAATGAAAAAAAATTGAAAGATTTAAAAAAGCCTCCCAATGGCAATCAATTATATCTTTGTGGGTATTGAAGATAAGACAACCAAATCAAGGATATTAAACATAATATTGTTTATATTATTAAGATTAGATGAGGAAAACTATTTCAACACCAAAGGTAAAACGTATTTTATTATTGGACTTTTGTGTAAAATTATTACCTATATGTATTATTTTTGAAGCATTATAATCCTTCATATTCTTCTGCCGATAGGAAAATTTCTAGCATCGCTTATTAGCCACTTTCCATCATTGCTCTCTAGTTGAAATTCTACAAATGTTCTATTTGGGGTGTAGTACATCAATTTTAATGCTTTTAACTACAATGAGACATTTCCCTTTGTAACTCTGTCCTAGATTTGACTTAGAATCTAATTCAATATTCTAATTAAAATTAAATGTTACAGTTTTGCTTAATATACAATAAAGGGGCTGCCAAGCAATGTCTACCCTTGTAGCCAATTTAAAGCTTACATTTGAGCATTTTTTTCAGTCTCACCAGCAGAGCAAGTTTATTGAGGGTGATCTTTCATCCTGAAAAATGAATCCAGCTGTGTTGCCGCTAAAAATTGGTGGTGTGCAGTCTGTTAAATAGCATGCAATTCAACTAACTCTGGATTAAAATGTGCAAAATAATGAGATTACCATAACTATGTTAAGCATGGTAAATTTATAGGATGCATTGATTAGAAAAATATTTCATGCATTTTTAAAATAAAATTTTCTCAATTAGTAGACTATCTGTAAAGATGGAGATTTGTTTAAAGAAAACTATTAACAGACCACTTTAGGAGAAATAGCTCTCATCCTGAAAAACCAAGCTGGTTTTGGACAAGTAAAGGCTGTGGTTTTTGGGCTCATTTTGAAAATTAAGTAAGAAATTAAAAAACAATGTATGCATTTAGATAAAATATAATGTAATATTAAATTTAGTGTAATATTAAACTTAGTTTAGATAAAAAGTATACAGAAGTCTAGACAATAGTATAGAATTAATACCTATTTGAGTTTTATTATATCTTGCACAAATAATTCAGTGCTGAGGTAGCCTCCATTTCTAAAACATACCAATGTACATCTCTGTATAATATTAGTGTCCAATCATGTTCACACTGAAAGTCAGATGTACTGTGTCAAAGTTCATTATACATAGCAACCAACAGTAGAAGCTGCATTCCTCATACTTTTTATGCCATCTATACTTAGCATACATTTCAGTATGGTACAGTATTGGCTACCATCAACAAAATATGGAAGAGAAATAATAATTAGACAATTTGCTCATGCAATATCTTTAAATAATGATTATGGGATTAAATCCATATTGTTCATCATGAGTTCAAAAATATGCATGAACTTTGTTATATGAAGTTTGATTAATTGAAACTCTACAAAGAAAAATCCCGCCTCACTATAATTAGAATTACATTACCTAATATCTGTAATGATGGCATTGAAGTGAGCTGAAATGAAGAAACCTGAATTGTGAAATTGATCAGTTTAATAAAACCTAATCAGATATTAATTGAGTCAATTTTATTTATTCATCTAAAAATGCCCTATAAGGGCTCTATTATTTTCATTTTGTTAATGGGGTAAAAATATGAGGATTGCAAATACAGACTTGCCCAAATTTGCAATATCAGAGCAAATTATTGAAATCAAATTCTCTTGGTTTCAAACTCAGTTCTATTTCAAAATAAATCCTTATTGAAACTATGAAGAGACAAATGGGAACCTAATATCCTAGTTACACTTTTTCCACTTATGACCAGAAAATAATAACTCATGAACTTATTATATTAAGTATTTATTTGCATTTTAGACATGCAAATTAAAAAGGGAGAAAACAAAACAAAACAAAACAAAAAGCCTTCTAGCTATCATTGAGGATCCCCTGAGCCTTCCCTCCAAACTGATGGGATTCTGTAAAATATCATTAGAGAATAAATAGCAACTGGAGTTAACAGAAAAGCTTCTGCTGCTCATGAGAAAATTATAAGATAATATTCATTTCGCTGTAATCATCCTCTAAAATGATGCCCCGGGATAGTTGAAAAATAATACATTCAAAACTGTTTACCTATTTTACCAAAATGATTCCTTTATGAATCACCCAAAGTCCAAGCCCTGAAACAGACTTTTATCATCAACTTGCACCAATTCTTCATGAATTCTGTTGGAAATAGAGTTTGTACAAATAGATAACACTATTAGGTAAATTTAATATAATGATTTCTGGTAAATATTTCAACCTGGAATGCTTATTTTTTCTAATTCTGTTTAGGTTCTAGTTATTTTAGTGTTTATATAAAATGGGGGGAGAGGAGAAAATGAAAGGCCATAGGCAGCTGTCTTCTTATTTTGTTTGCTGTGGTTGATCTGTTTGGGGAGGGTTTGCTTAGTCATAAGTTAAATAAGTATAGTAATCTAAGGTCTTCTGATTTCTTTTTGTCTGAATTACCCTTCAATCAAATATTTTGAAACTGAAGACAGACATATAAAAATAAAATAAATCAATTAAAATATCATAAAGCAATGAAAGTGAATGAACAAAAGTGATATGTTTATATTTGAGCAAGTTCCAAAATTACAATATTAAGTTTAAATAAAATTACAGATGTATCCTTAAGTTTATTATTTTATGTGAATGTTAGATTTTGGTAAACCCTATAAAATAATGATTCTTGGTTATATGATTAACTATGTTTAAAGCAAGAGAGTATTTAATTCAACATTAAAGTCTAGAAAAATGTCTACTTTTAGACATCAAAAAAGTCTATTTTTTTAATGCAAAGAGAGGTATATGATGAAGGTGGGTAAAATAAAGAAAAAAAATATATAGGTCAAAGAGTGTCTCTTACTGGCAGAGTGCTTGCCTAGCATGCTCACATGTGTGAAGACCTGGGTTCTAACCCCAGCACCTCAAAAATAAATAAATAAATAAATAATAAAAAGTAAAATAAGTTTATGTTAAATGGAATCCTTTGTTTAAAAATAAATGTTATTCACCTAAGAAATGCAAAGAAAATTTGTGTGAAGGTTAAATCAGAAAAAAAAGCTCACAAAAAGACCACTAATATCTAACTCTTGAAAATAATTTATCATGTAAATCAAAACTACGCTGAGATTTCATCTGTACTCCAGTAAGAATTTCAATGAAGAATACAAACAATAATAAATGCTGGCAAGGATTCAGGGAAAATAAAACACTTTTATACTATTGATAAGTTTGTAAATTAATACAACAACTATGGACATCCCTAGGGAGGTTTCTCAATTGACTAAGAATGGTAACCCCTTATGATCCAGCTATACAATTCCCTAGTATTTATTTGAAAGAATTAAAGTCAGTATGATGATATATGTGGACCAATTTTATAACAGTATAAGTCACAATAATCAAGCTATGGAACCAGCCAAGAGATGAATAGACAAGGAAAATGTAGCGCGTGCGCACACACACACACACACACACACACACACACACACACTTGATATTTACTAAGCCAAAAAGAATAAAATTATGTCATTTACAGAAAAATTTATGGAATTAAAAAACATTATGTTAAGTGATACAGGACAGACTCAAATTCAGAGTTCATATATTTTCTCCCATATATAGAAGCTGAATACATTTTTTTTTAAATAAAAGGGATCTCAAGAAAATAGAAATAGAATTCTAGCAAGAAGATAGAATAGGGTAAAGGAAAGAGGTCAGGGTGAGAGAGAAGGAAAGTATGCAAAGATTTGGGAGAATAAAATTGACCCAGTTAAAGAGTTCAGTTGCAAATATACAACAATATCACAATGAAACCCACTATTATGCATAATTATAATGCACTGATCAAAAACTTTTAAAAGTAATACATCAAATTGCAACGATGTATCAATGAAGAATTTTGATTACACTGAGTATTCATCTGAGAAAAACTCAAGCTTCGAAGTCTTTAGAAAAAAAATTCTCTTTTCACTCTGTTTTTAGTTCGGAAAATGTATCTTTGTTCAATATTATGTTGAATGCTTATAAGAATCTTGAGATGACTGCGCAAAGACTTCAGGATAAATAGAACTTAGGATGAAGTAGCAAATGAAGACAGGCATAGATATTGTTGAAAAATAGAGCATTTGTTTTTACATTTTCATGAACCTTAATATGGACTGCTAGTGTAGACCTTCTCATACATTACTGTAATTCTTTATCTCATCTTGCCATCACAGAATGTGAGGTCTTACCAGTCATGATTATGGTTTCCATATTTTCTTCTAAGTACCTTGTATCTGGTGCCAGGCCTGTAGTTTGTATTCTTAAAAAAAATGAGGTAAATATAAATCACTTATTTTGAAAGAGAAACCAGGAACTACAACCACAACTGAAAGAGTGGGGAATTCAAGAAGAAAAATAAATTGATAAAGGGTGAATAATCCAAAAAGTTTCATGTTGGACACATTCATCTTATTTCAGTTTATGAATTTTGTGAACCTCTCTACAACTGAAGGTTCAGAGGGAAAAATTAAAGAATCAGGGTATTTATTGATAAGGTATTTGATTGAGGGTGTTTCCTTAGAACTTTTATCTTGGAAAAGAGGATGCAAAAAACCAGGTGCTGTCTGTTGGCATTCAAACTCCAATTATACTATAGGTAAGATATGTGCATTTGAATAGGGATGAGAACATCCACTGCAGCATTAATAAATGAGATCCACACTATTATTGTAATTATGCAAGTATAAATTGTTAATTAGAGCAAAGCACATAAAGGATTGAGACTATCGACATTTTTACCACAAAGTCTACTTAATACTACTGGTTTATTTTTATAGGTAAGAAAATGACCAAATAAATGAAAAAAAATGAACATGAATATTCATAATTATACTTTAACTGTTCTCTTAAATTACATTGTAGATCATTCATTTTGTAAATTGAATTTTTGAAAGCTTCTTTACAGAGTACCTAGTATCAACATGATGTATCCACCAACTTTTCTGTCCTCAATCTATGAGTATAATAAAGTCACATTAGAGTTAAGATGTTTATTCTGCTACCATAGCCATCTACCTGTGTAATCCACTATGGTGAAACTCAGATAAGTACAGTTGTATATCTTCATACATTAAAGAAGTGCGTCACATTAGATTGAGTAGAGATAAGTGATGGGAGGGGAGGGGAGGGGAAGAGGGGAAAGGAAGGACAGCAGAATAAAATAGACATTATTATTGCTGTATGTGTATGTGACTGCATGACCAATGTGATTCTGCAACCTGTACACTCAGAAAAATGAGAAATTATACCCTATCTGATTCAAATGTATGATATGTCAAGATCATTGTACTGTCACATGTAACTAATTAAAAAAAGAAAGAAAGAAAGAAATTTGTATTCTACCTGGGGAAACCACATTGGCCTGGAATCACTGAAGGAAAATTCAAGAAGCAAAGAAGATGAAAGTCATTGTGCATAAAATTAAATTTAAAATAAAATTCTAGTTTTTGTCATTATAAAAGTAGTTTCTGGAAATCCATATAACATTCATTATAGTATCTAAAAGAAATAATCCGAGGGACATATTTGGCAATTTAAAGTTTTGATATTTTGGCATTTTAAACAGAAGAAAGTGGTAGGAGAGTCAAATGCATGCAGAGGAGATGATCAGTGATGAGGAAAGTGTTGACTGGCACCTATGTAGCCATGCCAACCCCTCACCTTGGAGGAATGGTGTTTATATTAAACAAATGTGCCCCAAACAGGGGTAGCCTCTTTTGGATTTTTTTCATGATAATGTTACAAAAAAAAAAAAAGAATTTCATACTCCCTAGAGTCATTAACATATCCCTCTTATCCCTACAGTTGTCTTCTACTGAACATTTTTATAACTTCGCTTCACAGAATATGAACTAAATTTTACCACAAATTCCCAGTAGTAGATTGTGACTAAAGGTCAACGTTCAGTGGGAAGCTAAAGCTCAGATATCATGGTGTAAATTTTAAAGATACATACTTCCAACTGTTGTACAGTACTGCCTTTTTTTGAAAGTCAGATAAAATACATTGTTAAGAGGAAATAACAAAAAAGGAAATAACAAAATAACTGTGAAGTTCTATATTAATAAAACAATGAGTTGTGATGTTTAATATGTAATAGCTGCACATGCTAAAGGCTTCAAATCGGTATCCATCTATTTTCCCTGCTTTGGACCTCCGTAGGAACTACTCAGATATGGTTTGTCTTTTTTTTAAATTTGTTATATATGACAACAGAATGCATTACAATTCATATTACACATATAGAGCCCAATTTTTTAATATCTATGGTTGTACACAAAGTAGAGTCACATCCTTCATGTCTTTATACATGTACTTAGGGTAATGATGACCATAGCATTCCACCATCTTTCCTACTCTATATCCCCTCTTCTCCTCCCTCCCCTTTTCCCCTTTGCCCTAGCTAGAGTTCATTTAATCCCCCCTGCCAGCATAGTATGGACTAACACTCTTAAATCAGAGAAATCATTCAGCATTTGTTTTTTGGGGATTGGCTAATTTCACTTAGCATTATATTCTCCAGCTCCATCCATTTACCTGCAAATGTCATGATTTTATTATCTTCATTGTTCTTTATGCATTCATCTACTGAAGGGCATCTAGGTTGGTTCCATAGTTTAGCTATTGTAAAATGTGCTGCTATAAACATTGATGTGGCTGTGTCCCTGTAGCATGCTGTTTTTAAGTCCTTTGGGTATAGACCAAGGAGAGGGATAGATGGGTCAAATGATGGTTCCATTTCCAGTTTTCCAAGGAATCTATATACTGCTTTCCATATTGGCTCCACTAATTTGCAGTCCCACCAGCAGAGTATGAATGTACCTTTCCCCCATACAGCCTTGCCAATACTTATTGCTATTTGTATTCTTAATAACTGCCATTCTGACTGGAGTGAGATAAAATTTTAGAGTAGTTTTGATTTGCATTTCTTTAATTGCTAGAGATATTTAACATTTTTTTCATATATTTGTTGATTGATTGTATGTCGTCTTCTGAGAAGTGTCCATTCCATTCCTTGGCCCATTTATTGATTGGGTTATTTGTTTTTTATTGGTATTAAGATTTTTGAGTTCTTTATATATCCTAGAGATTAGTGCTCTATCTGATATGCATGTGGTAAGAATTTGTTCCCAATTAGTAGGCTCTCTATTCACCTCACTGATTGTTTCTTTTGCTGAGAAGAAACTTTTTAGTTTGAATCATCTCATTTATTGATTATTGATATTAACTCTTGCACTATAGGAGTCACATTTATTATACTAGAGGCCTGTTGTTATGATGACAAGAAATAGGGGAAATATGTTCCATAATAGTATAACAAAAATACCAATCTTTCAGTGCACTAGTGTCTCTGAGCTGTGAACTTAACATATGTATTTTAGTTTCATTTTCCTCCTTGGTGATAGGAAGTCAAGTGTGGGAGAATGTCCTTACATCAGGGATATATATATATATATATATATTTAAAGTTTATTCTTCCCCTCTTCAACAGATGAGAGGATTCTTTCTTGGTCATCAACATTATTATCTGTGGGATTTTGGAGGCAAAACCTACAAGAAACGTGAGATTTTCCTAAGATTATGACTCCAGGAAGTTCCAATCTCAAGGTAGTCCACATTCAGATTTCATAAAGTTTTCAAAATTAGCATTTAGTTGTCCATACAAATTTACAGTGATTTATATTACAACTCTAAATTTCCCAACCCCTCAAATTTTGGGGGATATGGTTTGCCAAATTAATATAGCTCTCTGATGGATTCCAAACACAAAATTATGGGTTTTTAGCTTGTTTAGCTTAATCTTATTGTTTGGATGAAAATTACATATTCCAAACTCTTCACATATTAGTGCCAGAACTAACAGTATTTTTCCTTCTGATTTATTATCCTCACAAAATTTTGAAGTCTTTGAATTCAGAGGGTAGAATTTTCATGACACTTTTTGAGGGGGAGGAGATACACAGGATTGAACTCAAGAAGACTCTACCACTGAGCCACATCCCCTGCCCTATTTTGTATTTTATTTAGAGGCAGGGTCTTACCGAATTGCTTAGCACCTTGCATTTGCTGAGGCTGGCTTTGAACTGGAGTTTCCCTTGCCTCAAGTTTCCAGAGTCACTAGGATTACAAGCCGGTGCCACTGCACATAGCTTTCCTGACACTTTAATAATTGGAGTGTTGATGGAGCATTTCCATTTCTCCTTGATCTTTTTTCATCTCATTCTTCAAAAACCATCTAAGACCTTTGCAGAATGCTTATTGTTTCTTCATCAGTCTTCCCATTTTTTTTTGTTTGTGTCTCTTCATTTTAATTTTTTAAATTTGTTTTAATTAGTTATACATGACAGTAGAATACATTTATGCACTATCATTTGGATGGAGTATAACAGTAGAAGAAATGCCCCTTTCATTTTCATGGTGTGTATTCCTTCATTTTCTCATAATGAAGTCCTTTGTGAAATAATGGAAATGACCTTATGAGCATTTTCTTAATTCTCTTATATAAACCAACATAAAAGGTAAATGTCTGGAGAGCCCTTCTGATAAGAGCATCCACTATTATTTGCATCAATAGCATTAAATGGTTTCTTGTCAGTGATCAAAATTCTAGTTCAGGTTCACTTGACATTCATAGTGTTCCAAACATGTGGGATGGACTATTCAAATTTCTGCTTTGGAGTAGGGTACTACCTCTTTCAGAGAAACTTTGCTTAACCTTCCATGACAGATTGGCTTTCTTACCATCAGAAACTTGACCAGTTATAAAAATTTTATTCAGAATTAGTTTGTAAATAAAAATGATAGTTTAATATGCACTGATTATGTAGACTTTACAAACCACTGAGAGTTGCCATTTTATGAAGATTTTTACAAAATATATTTTAAGAAAAATATAAAGTTACAGTGTTATATCCTGGGAATAAAATTTTAAGTATATCAAATGGTTGAATTTCCAGTTCTATTGGTTCAACCTTGATATGAAGTCTGCAGTATCTCAATTACCATCAATCTTATTTCTTTTTGCCTCTGGCAATGAGAAGTCCTGGGTCTTTATGAGTAAAGCTGTCTACTAATCAGTCATAAGTATTGGAGTAAAGAACACCAGTAACTTGATTTTCAATGGAATGGAAAGATATAGTGGATAGAGTTAAAAAGTACTTTCATATTTGAATTTTATGTGGATTGCTTCTGTTTACCTAGAGCAATGCTGTTATTTTAAGCATCTCATAGGTTTAAAGTATAGTATGAAATCATACAAGAACATTGGATAATAAAAACACATGAAAAAATGTCTTAAGTAAAAAAGGATGTATTCTAGCCAAGTGTAGTGGCACATACCTGTAATCTCAGTGACTCAGGAGGCTGAGGTAGTATGATTGCAAGTTCAAAGCAATAAACTTGGTGAGGCTCTGAGCAACTTAGCAAGACCTGTCTCAAAATAAATAAATAAATAAAAAAAATTAAAATTCTGGGAAAGTGACTCAGTATTTAGGGGCCCCAGATTCAATCTATGGCATGAAAGAAAAAAAAAAGAAAAGAAAAGAAACAAAAAAACTGATGTGTTCTATGACTAAAATGTGTATACCACACTGATTATAAAGTTAATGAATTATATCTCTTACCCATGGCATTAATGATGAAAGACTGTTTTGAGTTAGTATGCAAGTGTGAATGTATGTGTTTTTGTATATGATTATGTGCATGTATCTACTTATTTCAGATCATAATGAGAAAGTTTGGCAAAACATGACATGAAATTTAGGTGCAATTGCATTATACCTTTTTTGAGATTTTTTTAGTGATAACATAAGTTTCTATCTTATATAAACAAGTAAGGAGATGTATTTCAAACGAGTTGGGTATTATCTCAAGCAAAATTGGAAGCATCAGGTAATACATACACATATGCAGCAGCAATTTTGAAAGTGTCTTTCAAAACCACTTTTGCTTTCCAACTACAGTATTTTTTAAATACTTCAATACAATTTGATATTTACCCATGCCTCTATGCCTTGTTCAAATCCTTTCTCAAGGGAAAGCAATATGTATTTGAGAGATGGTAAATGCCAAGAAAATAATAGACAAGGAATGATAAAACTTTGTCTAGATTTTTATTAAGAAATTTTCTTACTGGTTTCACCAAATTTGATTTAGAAGATCAATCTTGAGAAGTGACTGGTTCCCTGAAAAATTTAAATCAACATAATGCAGCCAGGAGTGTTCTAACATTTCATAAGTTAAGGTATAGCAAAAGGAGCAGATATTTTCATGGCTGTATGGATAGTACAACCATACTGAATACTTGTCCCTTAAATATTAACAAAGCAATAGTGATACTAATGGTGGCGTATGTTTATGTGGAAAATGATATATGAATGAACTACATATTATATATGTGTTTATTTCTGCAGTTAGTTTCTGTTGTTAATTTGTAGGAGATATAGCTTCTTCATGTATAAGTTTCCTTTTTGGAAAATATTGAAATATTAATATCATGTGCAATTTAATTCAGTATTTCACTTTGAAAAAGGAAAGAAAACCTCCCCAATAATTGTGTGTGTCAGTGTGTGTGTGTGTGTGTGTGTGTGTGTAAATGCATCTAGATATTTTAACACAAAACTCTGTGGTGAAAAGCACTTAGAAATCCTCCTTATTGTGCAAGCAACAATTCAGATTAAAACTGTTTATGGAAAAATATTCCCTCCTTTGGCCTCATTTTACTTTCATTCTTCTTGATGCTTTCCAACCACATTTCCATTGAATATTTGTAACAGGACTGTTATGGTTTAAAGGCTTTGTCCCCTGAAGTTAATATGTTGTCCTCTTAAGACCTGATAAGGTATAATTGAGATGCGAGGTCTTTGAGATGTGAATAGATCATGAAAATGGAGCCCTCACAAATAGAATGAATATCCTTACAAAAGAGGTCCAAGGAAGGTTGTTTGCCACAACTGTTAAGTGAGAACTCAGCAAGAAGACAGCAGCTGTGAGGAATAGTCTTTCACTAGACACTGAATGTTCTGGTGCTTTGATTTTGGACTTCAGAGCTGAGAGAAATAAATTTATATTGTTTAGAAGCCATCCAGTTCATGATTTTTTGTTACAGTTGCTTGAATGACTAAAACAAATATTAAACATTCATTTATGTATGTGTTATTTTGGCTGGAAATTGGTGTAAAACACATCAATCAGAGTAAGTACCTAATAGTCAAACATGAGTAATTAATCAGAAAATCAAATCACAGATTTTTCAGCACATTGTAATTTGTTCTCTAGGTACTATCAAAGTTATTGTGATGTAAGCTTCATGAAGGCAGGTCTTATTGTCTGAAGTCATCAACATGATAGTTCTGCCATAGAATATCAAAACTCATTTGGAATTAAACTGGAATGGAAATATTTTGTGTTTCTGATTCACATCTGGCTCTCAATTTTTGATAATTTTTTTCTGAGTGTTCTAAAGCTAAATAAAGTACTGGTCTCAGATTTTACACTCAAGAAACAAATCTGCTGGAGACAAAATAATCTAAGAAATCAGACCAAGGACACCGAAACAGTATCATTTGAATAAAATACATAAAAAAACTACTATTTAGGTAGGTGGCTTAAGGTTAAGCTTTGAAATATGTCTGAGTGAGATCAACAGAAGTGGAGACTGATGCTGGCATCTTATTTAATTTCCTTTCCAGCAAGGCCTTATCTGCACAAAGTAACTCCCATAGTTACAGCATCCCCCAGAGGCTCTTTAGTTCTAAATATATTGAATGTTATGGAAGTCAGGAAGGTCTCTCAGAATACTTTACAACATAGATATATCTTTGCGGGACATAAGAATGTCACTGTCCTATTTTTTTTCAAAAAAAAATCTGTTTTATGTTTAGCAGTGTGCAATAGCACTGGTTTGTCTGTCTCTGAATGTTTGGATATTTGTCATATGTCAAAATCTCTATCCCCTAAATGTTCATGCATGTTGTCCACTTTTTCTATATAATTTTGAACATATCATTTTCAAGTATTTAGGTTCCTATCTGGTTTTTCTAGCATATATGCATTTTCTTAATTTTGTTCTGTTAACCAATTTGTCTCTAGATTGGACTTTTTCTCTTGAATTTTCTTATGTTCTTTTGGATCAAAGTCAACATTTTGTGCAGGACAATAATAGAGACTGAAGAAATAATACCTATGCCCCACTTGTTGTACCTCAGGTAAGCCAGTGGTTTCATTCCACCTCTGATGTTTTATAGTATTCCAGCATAATTCATTCCCTTGCAACTTTACTATTCTGATTGGTTAGAAAATATTACAATTGTGAGGATTATTGTTGTTATTAATGGTAGAAATACATACATTTATATCATATGTGACCATCTCTCTATCATCTATGTAATCATATTAATCGTTAAACACCTCCCTTTAATTTGAAAATGTTGATATTCTGTATTTCCCTGTATTATTTTTCTGTCTTAATGTATCAGACACAGAATGGTTCACTCTCTACCACAATGCTTGCTGTCGTTCAATTATAAATAGCATAAATAATTTAGCAAAATTTATAATATTTACCATTTATTCTGCTCCCTCCTATATTTCAGGCCCTTCTATTCTAGTAACTTTAGTGGCATAAAGCAATGAAAGGAACAGAAGTCAATAAACCAAATTTCAAGATAGCAATATCTCATGTCTGTTTGCTCTTATATTTTACAAATATTATGAGTTAACTTTGTATTTATATGTTTGATAGCCCAGGAAACTAAATAGTTACTAAAACTGGTTAAATCAACACATATTAAACTTTTCTCTTGCCCACTTAATTTTTGTATAAGTTTTAAGCAACAACAAAAAAATTCATATCAGTAAGTAAATCATATTGATGACAAACTTTACAATAACCAGATGTTTTTATGGTTCTTGTCATTTGTGTATTTTAAACAATGATTGCAATAAATTAATTTCCAGTTTAGTCATATTTAAGAAATATATTCATCTGCTTAGTGCCAACTATATAACGAAATATATTCTCAAAGAGATTATCTGATTATTCTATTTTGCCATACACTCAACTACATTACCTGTTTCTTCAATGCAACATAATGATGCAATTAAACTAAAAATTATAATGAGTTAATATGCCCAGTGTAACAAAAATCAACACTTCATTAAATACATAATAATTGAACATCTGTAATTACAAGTACTCCATATTTATTTTTCAATGAGCCATTTTTTTCTGATGAAATAAGAAAATTTATTGTTAATATAAATAAATGCTGATTATTATGAATGCCTATTACAGGATTTCCTTTGATAATTTAAAAGGTGTTGCCTGAAAAGGTGATGTATGACATAAATTATGAGTTCAGCTTAACATGATATTATTAGATTTAAAAAAATAATAATCACTGGAGTTAGCAAAACCTTTCAAATCTCATTAAGGACATTTGTTTGCATATCCCTCTTCTCTGTGATCTTTAATTAATTTCCATGGCTTATAAAGAAAGTGATAATTAGTTCTCTATAATAATGATTATCATTAAGCATTTTTCACTAGTCTTTTCAGATTTAATAAAAATATGATGGTCACTTATGAATCATTTTTGTTCATCTAAAATAACTTTTTATAATCCTTATATTTAATTTTGAGAAACTCTCTTTTCTACATAAAATAATAAGCCTGGATAATAAGAATATAGTACACCTAAAACTTTTTGAGAAAATACTGACAATACTCTGACAATATTTCCAAATTTTCTCCTATTATATACCACTTTTCTTTCTTCTTTCTTTTTCTTTCCTTTCCTTTCTTTCTTCTTTCTTTCTTTTTCTCTTTTTTCCTTCCTTCCTTCCTTCCTTCCTTCCTTCCTTCCTTCCTTCCTTCCTTCCTTTCTTTCTTTCTCTTTCTTTCTTTCTTTCATACCAGGGACAGATGATACTGCCAGTTACTGGTGAGGAGTTCCTGTCCCAGGAATTGTGCCTCCCTACAGGAAGCTATAAGGTTGTTAATGTGTCCTTGGCTGCACCATCCTGCCCTTCCCCATTAAGCCCACTTGTTGCCCACCTTTTGGCCATCTCACAGAGCATTTCCTGTAAGCAGGAAGGAGAGAGATAAGGGGAAAGGGGGAGAACAAAGAAGTCCTAGGACACATAAAAAGGGCAGAACACCTTGCTTCTGGGGATACCAGGATACCAGCTATGGCCCCCTTCTCCCTCCTAGGAGAAGTCTAAGTTACCCTTTTTAAATAAACCCTGCTTTATATGCTTGCCTCAGCGCGCTTCTCTAATGTTCAAACTTCAACATGTAGGGAAGCAGGACTCATCACCAGTAATGGGCAGTGGATAACCCAAAGTACATGAATAAATAGTAGCTAGTGTGTTAGCTGATGATGAAAACTGGAGTCTATTTATAGGAGTGGTGGGATAGAAAGGTAGGTGGTATTGAAGTATTTGTTGTTCCAATAACTGACAGTAGTTTTTCAAGTGAAAAAAAATGAAATTAGGCATATATATATATATATATATATATATATATATAGATTTTTTTTTTTTTTCCTTTTCAGTCACTGAAAAACAAGAAGCACAGGACTGTAAACATTGAGAGAAGTTAAACTCATGAGGTGATATCTGAGATTGTGCAGCTCTTCCCTGGCAGCAAATTCTTGACCTCTATAAAAGGTTCTGGAAAAAATCAGAGACTGGTATTCTGTCTAGGAGGCCATGCTACAAGACAGAATAAATCATGTGGGTGCATTCTCTGGGGCATAGCATAAAAGAAAAAGAGTTTTTAAAAGAGGAATTTCCAGAAATATATGTATAAGTGAAATTATAATGAGTTAGTTGTAAGAGATGGACTATACCATTCATAGTTTATCACATAATTGTAAGAATACGAGCAGGAAAGATAGATAGAGATCAAATAGTTTTGGGGAAAGAGCAGTGCCAGTGTAATGCCAGAATCATGGGACCCCAATAGACCTCCAGGAGCTGAATCCGATGCAAGCACCCAATAGTCTTTATTGCAAGCTGGAGCCTGGACTCACAACCATTTCCGGAGCAGTGGTCCAGAGGTGAGTCCCGACCCTTAGTTCAGTGAGGATTTATAGGTTTTTTTGGGAAATACTCTATGCGTCACAACATCATACAGCAAATCATTTCACACCACAGGAAAATCAAACAACAACTCTTAACATTTATTAGCACTTTCATTGGCGGGAATAAGTCAGGTAAGGGTGATTGGTTAGTACAATAGGGGGATACCTTTGAATGGATTGGTTTAGGCCTTGAGGGGTTGCAAGAGTGTATTTGCTAAACTTGCAGGGCTGCCTAATCATGTTATCAATCACATAAACTACTGGGAAGACCACTTGGTATTTCAGGTATCTTCCCTGTCTTACTCTGATTGGTTGTGACTATGGTCCAAATTAGGCCTCAAGCATTCTTTTGGTCTTTTCAGGAACTTGCTTTTGCTGAGTCAAGGGCATCTGGTACTGAAAAATGATTCAGCAGGGTAGCTATGTGCCTAGGTATGGGTTTTCCAAGGAAAAGGGTCACCCTCCCACACACCCTAATGGACAGGCCCTGCTCTGAGTTACAGGCTGGTTTTTCAAAAATGGAGTCACATCAGTTGTTCATGGAGTCATAATGTATTTCCAGCACTGATATAGTGGAGAGATTCCATGAAAACAGTCCCCTCTGAAAAACACAGAAGTCTTACTTCAGGTGTGAAGACCACATTTTACATTAAGACCTATTTTACATATGCTGTAACAAAATCTAATGATGATATGGACAAAATCCATAAGGCACACAAATTTGGATGTTTAATGAATTTTGTTAACTTAGAAGGATTCAGAAACAACTTTGGGCTTTCCAGAGACTGAGACAAAAGGATCCAATTAAGTTTACAGATTGAAAGAGATTAGCTAATGCATGAGTTTCATTTTAGAGTAAGAAAAGTTTATTTGGGTGCTCAAGATTTCAGAGGTCTCAGTCCCTAGATAGGCTAGCACTATTCCTTAGGACTTCAGATGAGGCAGGACCTCATGGTGGAAGTGTGTGACAGAGGAAATAATTTCAGATGAGGGAGGTGGTGCTTTGCTCAACAAGGCCAAAATATAAACCCCAAAGGCAGGCCCCTAGGACACCTTCTGCAGCTCCACCCTATCTGCCTACAGTAACCACCTAGTTAATTCCTATGAGGGGATTAATTCACTGATTAGGTTAAGCTTTTCATAAAGCAAACCTTTTCTCTCTAAACTTTCTTGGGTTGTCTCACACATGAGCTTTGGAGAATACCTGATCTAAATCATAACACCTGCTAAGAAGAAAGCAAAATAAAACAAAAATAACTCTTCAGAGAAAAATAGAATCTAGAATTTATACAACATATCCTTTAAAATGTCTAGTACTTCTCAAAATTACTAAAAATAAAAAATAAATATGGGAGATATTTGATAGGGAATTAGTGATATTGATTTCTTGTCTTAATGTACAAACATTTCCTAACATGTTCTTTACGGCTGGGGATATAGTTCAGTTGGTAGCTTGCATCACATGCACAAGATCCTGCGATCCATCCCAAGCACAAAAAAAAAAAAAAAAAAAAGTTGAAAATATCTCCATCTCTTAGGTTTCCAATATGCATATTTTTAATAAATTGTCTGTTCAGACATTTTGCCCGTTTTAAAATTAGGTTGATTATTTTCATGTTTTTGAGCCCAAGTTTTTTCCTAATATTTTGGATAATAATATTTTATCTGATTCAGGTTTTGCAAAAATGTTCTACTAGTTTGTGTCTTGTCCTCTCCCTCTCTTTAGGATGTTAAAAAAAATCAGATGATTTTAATTTAATTTTATTTTTCTCTCATGGATTATGATTTTGATGGAATGGCTAATAAGTCATTGCCAAACTGAAGATATCCTAGATTTTCATCTATGCCATTTTTCAAGGGTTTTTCATTTTAAATTTAGTCTCATGATTCATTTTGATTTATTTTTTTTAAAGATATAAGATCTGTGTCTAGATTCATTTTTTTGCATATGGATGTCCAGTTGTTTTAGCATATTGTTATAAAAAGAGTCTTTCTCCACTGAATTGACTTTGCTTTTTTGTTAAAGATCAGTCAACTAAATTTTGTGGTCCATTTCAGGGCTCTTTTTTGTTTCCTTCATCTAGTTGTCTATTCTTTCATCATTAGCACACTGTATTAATTACTGCAGCTTTATAGCTAGCAAGAAAGTCAGGGAGACTCAGAGATCTGACTTTTACTCTTTCAAAATTGTGCTTGATAGTCTAGTTCTTTTGTCTCTCTGTATAGACTTTTGAATTAGTTCTTTGATATACACAGAATAACTTGCATGAATTTTTATTAGGATGACATTGAATCTTTAGATCAAGATGAAAATAATTAATATTTTTATGCTCCCTCTGCTATTAAAAGCATAGGGGATTTTTCTGTAGTTTTATTAGAAAAATCCAACACCTGATATAACTCATGTGGTTAAAACACTGAAAACACTAAAAAAAAGTTGGGGGGTCTTTCTGAGATTGTAAATTTTAGAATAGAGATAGCAACTTCCACAAAAAGGAAAAAAATAATGGAACGTGAAGACTGAGGACATAAGAATTAAGAAATAACAGAATCCGAAGAATTGAGAAGCCAGAGTTGAACCTGGATTATTAGCATGTGGCAAAAATCATTATTAAAAATCTACATGTATGTGTAGGTATGTGCTATATATGTATTGATCAAAATGATTACAGAGAAAACCACTTTATTATTAAATATCTTCTGATATAGAGAGTATGCAGGTACCTCATGAGAGACAACATTAATTTCCTACTCTGACATGCCTTAGTCTTCCTCTTTTGCCATGGCTCCCTTCCTCTCAGTAGGCTTTCCCTCTGAAACAAGCTCATGCTTTGATGTGAAAAGTTTCAACCAAAACGAAATCTAATATTCGACAAAAGTATGTTTCTAAGAGTTATCTTCAGTTTTGGTCTCTAAGAATAAGCAGAGAAACTGAAAGCTTTTTCTTATTCTATTTTTATATACAGGGACAGAGGAAGATTAACATTATATCCTTTGAAAAAATGCTAAAAGACTACAAAGAAACAAAATAAATAGGCCTAATTACATCATAAGCTATGCTTATTCAGCCTGATCACAATTGAAACCAAAGTAGGCCAATAAATTGTTGAAAGCAAACACTATAATATTTTTTAAATGGTAAAGGACCTTCCTTTTTAATATTTTTTATCTGTAGATGGACACAATATCTTTATTTGTTTGTTTGTTTATTCATTTATTTTTATGTGGTGCTGAGGATTGAACCCATGGCCTCATACATACAAGGCAAGCGCTCTACCACTGAGCCACAACCCCAGCCCTGGTAAGGGACCTTCTTAAATCAAGTGTTGAAGTATTCTAATCTCAACACTGAAAAGGAGTATAGATAGTATCATAGCCCATAAGTAAAAATGAAAGAAAATACAGTTGGCATTAGAGTGGTAACATCACTAGTGATTTTTTTATACTTCTATCTCTTTACATTGCAAAAGTTATAGTTTTATAAATAATCACACAAAGGAATTACGAAAAAAAAAACTTAAGTCTTTAAATACTAACAGAAAACTGCTTTTAGATAATCAGAACACTAAATGAACAAACAAACAAAAACTGAATCTCTCCCTTTGGGTGTTAGCAGAAATATTTCATGTCTTCACAATAAGTTTTTGTTTATTGTAGGCCTGAATATGATCATATCACAGCAGCACTGTCGAAAACTCTATACTGTGTGAGTTTGTTAACCTGCTATATTTTTTAGGCAACCAGAGCAAATATTTAGGATGGAAAGGGCATGATAAAATTTTCATTTCAATCAAAACTGTAGAAAAAAAGTTATATTTTGCAACTTAAAATTTAAAACTACACTTAAAATAATCTATATAATGCAGATTTTTGTCAATAAACAAAAAAACACATAATTAAATAAGACTAACTATGACCGCTTTAATTCAAGCTATATACTATAGGCATTAAAGTCACATTTGATGATTTATAAATATAAAATAAGAAACTCAAATTGAGGTTATTTTTTTAAGAATTAGTATGAAAATCTACATTGTTATGAAAGAAAGTAAATGTATTAATGAAATATAAGTGTATAAGGCATCAGGTGTTTGTTTTAATAAATGTAGCATCAATGAAAAAGAAAAATTACAATTTGGAATGAAAAAGATCAAAATAGACACCCTGAGCATTTTGTTATTAATGTTTTTGCTGATGTTTTTGTAAAAAAGATTTATAATTTAATTATTCAAAGCATTTCACTTAGTAAAAATACCTTTAGAAATCTCTTATGCAGAATGTCACATTTATCTAAAGCTATTTGTTATTAAATATTCATTGTAATATTATTTATAACATTGAAAACTATACTATTATAAATGTCCATGTTAAGGAAAGTTGTAAAATGAACAATTTGTGTTGTGAAATCTTAAAAAATATAAAGAGGGAGAAAGTGCTGAATATACTTACTGGAAATTATCTTAGACATATAGCTATTTTAAAAGAAGACATAAAATAATATTTCTCTTAGATGTTTCAATGGAAAAAATACATACTATAAGGAAGGGTGCTCTGAAACTATTAGCAGGGCATCTTTTATGATGGGGAAAGAGGGGTGAAGAACTTCAGTGAAAAATATTTTGACTTTTATTTTTAGATTCAATATTATTAATTTTACTAGATCATATGTATGCATTACATGTGAAATGAAAACAATAAAACATGCAAAATTTGAACTTTCTGAATCATCAAACACAGTACTTATATATTTCAGTGAATAGGACAAGTGATGGTGGAGGTAAAAGATGGCCAAATGGAGCCTGCCTTCCTCTATCTTCCTTTAAATATCATTGTGTTGTTTTTGAATAACTATGATGATCATATTTAGTGTATCTTTTGGATATTTAAATATGTATGAAAATTAGAATTATTTATTTTTTATTGTCATCCTGCTTCTTGCTACTCTTTTATTTAAATAAGTCTTCAAAATTAAAGGTTCATTTGTCTACATGCATTGACTTTCAACAAAATGTTCTTAGTATCTGCAATGTAACAGGCCTAACGCTAAATAGCAAGATTTAATAGTGATAATTATGTGATTTCTAAGCTCAAACAACTCACAAGTTTGCCAAGGATATAGACTGTGTGTATTCATCAATAAAATAATATTCATAATATCCTTGAAAAGAAAACACCTAATTCTGAGTATACTAAACTTCGGCAGGATTTTGGACATTTTTAAGAAGATGATTTACCCACTACCTGTTTCCGGTTATTCATAGAAATTATGTGCATGACAATGGGCATCATGAACATAATAGATGTACAGCATTTGTTACAATGATATGTGTTATGGGGCTGGGAGCCATAATGAGGTCCCAACCAGTGGAAGCAACCAGCCTCAGTGGAGCCTTCGCCATGCAGTCTAGCCTTTACCCCTTATGTCTAAGTACCCTCACCTGTGTGGACTTACAATATTCATGATTTTAGAGACATATCATTAGCAAGTACTTCCCAACAGTCATTAAGTTACATGTGATAATGAATCATTTACCTTGTAGTTTCTTCTGAATTGAAAGTGATTAAATTTTCAGGCTGGGGTTGTAGCTCAGAGGAAGAGCACATGCCTAGCATATGTGAGGCATTTGTTTCAATTCTTAGAACTACATATAAATAGATTTAAAAAAATAAACATCCATTGGCAACTAAAAATATATATTTTTAAAAAGTGATCAAATTTTCATAATTTAAATACAGTTTTAATATTAAAAATTACTTATATTTCAACTTAATAAATGATTTCATGTACTTTCAATAGTGTGATGTACTTTTTTTTTTGCTTAATCGGAATTTGTGCGGAGAAGAGTAAACACTTCTCTCAATGTCTCAAAGAAACAAAAGAAAACCTGTTAGGCAGAATAGTGTAATTATTTATTTTCACCATAAAGAAAGGATACTGGTTTGGGGATATCGATAAGCTTTTGTTTATTTGAGTGATGCATAATTTGTACATGTGGGAAAGTATCACCTGGTACTCCACAAATATGTATGACTTTAATGTATCAGTAAATTTTCTAAAATTTTTAAAAATTATAAAAAAACTCACAAATAGATATTAGCATATCTTTTGTTTAGAGCTATATTTAAGTTTTGGCTACAGGAATAACATGAAGAATTTTCTTCATCTCATTTTCAAAGAAATTATTATAAAAATGATTATTGATTTGAAACTTTCCAAATTTTATTTCACTCAAAACTATTGGTTCAATACTTTAATAATTGTTTATTTTTCAACTTAAAGTAGAAATATTCACACTATAAGACACTATTATGATCATTTATTTCGTTCAATTTATAAACTGTCTTATAACAAAAGTAAATTCTCTTATAGCAAACATAAAATTGTTCTTCCAAAAATTTCTCACTCAGAGAAACTGTTGACTACATACCTAATTAACTATATGCATAACCTATAAACAAAATTCAGTGTATTCAACTCTAAGAGTAATGATTAAAACCTGTTAGAGAGCAATGTGGTGGCACAGTCCTGTAATCCCAGTGGCTGGAAGGCTAAGGCACGAAGATGGCAGTTTCAGGCTAGCCTCAGCAATTTAGTGAGCCCTGGCCTTAAATAAAAAATAAATATAAATAAAATGTCCTTGTGATATAGTTCAATGGCAAAATATCTCTAGGTTCAATCCCTAGAATGAATGAATGAATGAATGAATAAATAAATAAATAAATAAATAAATAAATACAAAAAACTGTTATGCAGAACAATTTAATTATCTAGCAAGATAAATTGTCAAGTGTTAATCCAACGTTGGTAGGAACTTGATCCTGATTTCAGAGGCTATTTCTGGAACATGATTGTTTTTTTTTTAATAATGATCATCCTGGCAAAACTCTAAAACAGAGATATTGAACAACTTTCAAGATCATTCTTTATAAAAATTTACAGATAGACTTTGTTTCAATGACACAGGCTGGATTTTGATTACTCACTGAATATTATATATTTGTGTTTTGTATAAGTGGAATCTTTGTCTCAGGAGCCAATTTGTTCACCCACAGTAAAATATTTCAGAATCTGCCCTAGAGGCCAGAGTTATTAATATTTTTCCAGTGATAGAGACAATAATTTTATACTAACTATCCTAATAAAGTTATTATCTACTGTTGACACAAAAGGTACTTTTTATATAACATAAACCTATGTAAAAAGTAAAAAGTTATTTTTATCATCAAACTAAAACTGGTCAAATTTTCTAGGGACACGTTTCCCATACCAAGATCTGATTTTTGGTGTCACATTGTTGTCTATATGTTACTTTGATTAAATAATTTTTGTCAACGTATAGATTAAAGATCACAAAATACCACTAGGAAGTATTCCTTGGATTCACCTTTATTCCAAGCTGATATGGAGAGATATTACAAAGTGCATGTAGCGAACCCAAACACATTTCCATCATAGTTTCTCAGCAATCCTCTTCCAATCTTCAACCAAGTAACTTTATATATTGAATAAATAAATCTGCTTTAAGACATGCTAGAGTGGACCTCATCACTAAGAAGATCATTAACAACTGTATAAGTTACAGGTAAACTCTAAATTATTTATCCTGAAGTTTACTACTCAAATTAAAACTTCCATATCTTGGGCTAGGGTGGGGGCTCAGTGGTACAGTGCTTGCCTAGCATGTGTGAGGCTCTGGGTTCAATCCTTAGCACAATAAATAAATAAATAAATAAATAAATAAATAAATAAATAAATAAATAAATAAATCTAAAGGTCTATCAACAACTAAAAACAACAACAACAAAACAAAACAAAACAAAACAAAAAAACACATACCTTTCTGCTACATGGTCAACTCAACTCAATCTAGTGGAAATATTATGCTGAGGACATACAGGAATCTGCCAGAAGGAGGTGATTCTCAAAAGAATGCATCTACCTCAAAACTTTTGGATTAAGTAGTTGCAGAATATAGTAGCTTCTATCAAAGTTTACAGAAAAGGTTTCTTAACTATTTATTTGCTCCAATGATCTCTTGATCAGATCCTGAACATTATTGTTGTTTGTGGAGATCTCTCTGGCTTTAACACAATATGGTACTCACATTAACTTTTTCCTCTTTCCTTTTGATTAGTTGGCATTTACACAAATCAATATCTCAAACTCACACAGGACTCCACCAAAACACACAGCTCATCTGATTCCTGGATGTGTACAAGTTTTCCTACTCTGATAAGATCACACTCATTCCTCTACCCCCAACCCCTATCCACACTAGACCTGTACATTCCAGGAAAAAAAAATCCAAAATCCAATGGAGTCACATTAAGATGAAAACTGAACAAAAACACTTTCCCCGCCTTCTTGTGAGCCATTTATATCTCTTACAAACCAGTCTCGTTGAAAAATATAACACTTGTAAATCAGCTTGAATATAACATATGTATTTTATTAAATAGTCTGCATAATTCTGGTATCTTCTTTCAGATAACCTAATTTTAAAAATTGTCAAATTTGTAACTTCTAGCTGATTTTTTTTTCTGGTTAAATCTTTGGAAAACTCAGATGATGGATAATAAGAATTATATGAAGGCTGCCAATAGGTTCATCATTTTCTTTATTGGATATCTTGTTTTAAAATATTTTGCTCAATATCTTAAAGGTTAATTTTCCATTTCTCTCCTAGAAAATTGCTCAGAAAATGACACTTTAGCATAAATAATCTCAAAGACACCTCATAAACAGGCAGAGACTACAAACAAAAATTCTGATTTGTGTAGATTTCAATGTGATCAGTAAGGGAAGGAGTAACTTAGGAACACGTGAAGAGAAAGAAAAGATACAATTTCTTTTTTTATCCATATGAAATAGTTACACATACCAAAAGAAATATGGCCATTTTTCTTATTAAACTCAAAACCATGAGATTTATATTCTCCAACATGTTCAACTTTAGCCCAACTATTTCTGGTAATTAAGAACTTGTTAACTACTTTTATCAAAACATCAGCTGCCTTTTCTTCCCACTCTTCTTTTCATAATCTTATTCTTAGTCACAATTTTAGTTATGCAACTTAAGTGATTTTATTATATAAAACTCTACTCACCAGCAGACAGCAGATTAGCCACTCTTCTAACTGTCCCTTTTGTTGTAAATGAAAAAAAAAAAAATTCTTTCCCCAATTGTTTTCTGGTAGACTTATTTGAGGGCATGCTATTCTAAGGAAGCACATTTCCAAGGAAACCATTTGGAATTAAAGTATTCGCATATGAAACCATGAGATACTTTTCTTTGGAATTTTTCCATTAATATCTGGCACAGTCCCTATCCCATAATGGATTCCGAAGATGAGGTAGAGAGGAAATGATTTGCTGTCATATATTGATGAACTGGACTTTAGAATACTGTATTTATGCTACATTCTGAAATTGGTCTGCAGCATAAAGGGGAAAAGATGTGTATCCTTTTAGAAAAGAGTAAATCATTTTTGAATGTGAAAATAAATTTTTCAAAATGGTACATCATAATAGTTGCTAAAAAAATCTACCTGTAAAAGGCATAATAATGTAAACATGTTGCCTGATAGCAAAATGTATCATGGAACAGCCTGAATAAATAGGCAATATAAATGCTTTTGATGATATGGCTAGACTTCTTGGAGGTAATATACACTAATTCTTTTTTTTCAGTAGTGCACACATGGTTTTGAGGTAATCTGCATAATTGTTTATGAGGAACTGTGAGCCAAATAAGCTTCTAGTTTATTAAAGATATGTCTAATTTATGTATTTGTTTACTTACTTGCATTTCATTTTTTATAACAGGACCAGTCTCAGAATAAATATCAGCTCTTTATCTAGTTCCTAAAACAAAATGATGTATGATCCTTTCTCAGATGTCTAGTCATCTCTAAACTGGCATGTTACTAAAGGATGTTAAATCAGAGTTCCTTAAAATTATCTTTTCTTTACATCTTCTCTCCTAGTAATATGAAATCCCACTGTAGATTTTTTTCTTCGTTTAATGGGAATTACTCTTGGCTCTAAAAAGTAACATTACATGTAATAATAACTTCAACATTGATTTGCTTAAAAAAGTTTCAAATATACATTTCATATATGCAAGTCAGTCTTATCATCTCCTCTCCTGCACTTAAAACTATTCCAAGTGATACTGAGATTTTAGTGGTATGCTTCAATAAAATAATATGCTATTAGTTTATCAGAGCAAAAATTTAGGAGTGAGATTCACAGCAAGAAAATATGCCCCAGAAAGTGTTTTTGTGTTTTCTTCTAACTGTGGGAAACTCCTATCCTAATTATTAGCAAATTGTTAAATACATTTGTAGAATATGCATTGGGGAAAAAAATGAAAACATCATCTTGTATTTTTAAGCAATTTAAAAAATATGTCTCTATTGACAAAATTAGTTTTCTGTCTATCACTGAAAGCTATTAAAATATGATTATAATTTTGGTTGGATTTGTTATCTAAAACTGTCTAATCACATTTAACCTGGCAGAAAAAAGACAATGTTGTTTTGTATACTAAAACTGCCAATCTCTATTTGGAATATCTTTCATGCATCCATGCATCTTGCTCTGTGAAATCACGCTGATGGTACATGATTAGAACTGTCAAAGTTCTATGTGTTCTTTTGAATTTATAATTTTCCCTTTTTAAGTTGACAGGTGATGATTCTTTTTCATATCTTTAAGACATTGTTGAAAATATTTATACATTAACAAAATCCCACATTTCCCCACACTTTTTACAAATGATGAGTACACAGAAGTGACACTGTGTTTGAAGTCACACATCATAGCTTTTGATTCATCTTTTTCCGTCCTTAACTTTGACAGGTGCTGATGGTTTGCTTCCTATCTTAGTAACTGCTGCAAGCTGTCACATCTACTTCCAATTAATACATATCTGTTACAGTCCAGCAGCTCTAACAAATGCAAAACTACAAAATGTTTCTTCAACTTTCACTAACCAGGTGTTGCCATGGTTTCTGGTCTGCAGGCAAAGCCATGTGGTCTGTTTCTGACAAGCATATTGTCAATCATAGGACCTACATATTTTTCTCATTGACAAGAAGCTTTCATGTAATAATATAAGTCTGATTTGCAAGGTAACCCAATGAAAAATACAGGAAAAAAATCAGTAAACTTTTTATATGTCTCAGTACTGACTGATTTTAATACAAGTTGATTTTTCATAATTCCTTCCTCAAATTTCAATTTGAAAATTGACTGTTGAGAATATCTGTCAAGTTTTCATAAATTCCAAATGTTATATTACTTTCCATTTTAAGAACATTAAATATTACCAACGTGCATAAAATTCTAAGTAAAAATTATTGGACAAATTAGCCTTAAGAAGGATATTTTATTACTTCATTAGGAAATCTCAAAGTAATATTTCAGGAAAGGTTATAAATCTACATCTGCTTTATTTCTATTTATCATATATTTTATCTGTATATATTGAATATTGTTAAATGAGCAAATTATATTATTATTATTATCATTATTATTATTGATTTTACAGTGCAGAGTATTGATTGATACCAGGGAAAATCTACGACTGTGCTACATTGCCTTCTTTTTTTGAGACAGAATCCCACTAATTTTCCCAGATTGGCCTTAAACTTGTGATCCTCCTCCCTTAGCCTTCCGAGTTACTGAGATTATAGGCATGAGCCATCAGGCCTAGCCACATTATCTTTTATAAAATCTCTTAAACTGTATTGAATGATAGTCTATGCTGATCATATCCAAATAAGGAAATATCAATCAAAGTCTTTAAATGCTGTAATGAAGAAATTTAAGAAAAAAAGTTAAATTAAGTAAAGATGATGTTTTTCATGTTGAAAAAAAACAAATATTTCTCTTGTAGTATGTGTTGAAATGGTGCCAAGATCCAGACTTGCCTATCTTATTAGCACATAATTGTCTACAAGATAGAGAGATTTAAGTGTTTGGTTCATCTTAGAACAAGAGAACCTAAGTTTGATGGGCATAACAATATTAATTAATTTTCTTTCCATTGAGTCAGAATCAGCAGATAAGCAGTAATGACTCTGTAAGATAATTAAATTTGAAGGAGGTGCTAGCTGTTACTGTTTGGGAATGTGAAGCTTGGTTAGATAAAGTCTATCTGAGTGCCTGTATCATTTTGTAGTTGATAATATTTGCTTATTCATATGACATGAACTGGAAGTGAAAATTGAACATAAATAGAAGACTGGGGAGAAAATGATCTTAGGATAAACAGAATATCATAAATAATATGAATATAGGTTATTTTAATTGAGTCAAAAAAGAAGTGATACTAAGTTTTTTGATGCCAGAAAACTTTTATCTACAAGTTGTGGAGTTAAGTGCTTTACACTCAAGGTATATGCAGTTTAGCATACCCACACAATTTATTGTTCGCTTTAAGTCATTTTTTCATGAGTCACTTTTTTCATAAGTACTTGAAGTCACTATTATATTACTAACCATGTGCTCAACACTGGATACAGAGTAACAAGGTAATACAAGTAAAAACCCTTTTAGTAAACCCAGTGGTTAATATTTATTGACTTTTATTCTAAGCATTTTGTCATATTTGTGTTATGATTCAAATGTTATTATCAAAACTCATGCTGAAATTTAATCCCCCATTGTGAAGTATTAGGAGGTAGGATCAGGAGGAACCCTTATGTGGTGATCATCAGTACTGTGTCCTAATGAAGGGATTATTCTATTCATGAGCTAATTGAAGGAATGACTTTGTTATAAAAGTGAATTCTTTGTAGCTAGCTGGCTCTGTCTCTTCCAGTGATATTCTGTGCTGCTTCAAGACTCTGTTTACAGTGTCCAGACCAACAAGAAGATTCTCATTAGATGTAGCTAATCATTCTTGGGATTCCTAGTCTTCAAATTGTTAAGTAATACATTTCTTTAAAATCAAAAATTATGTGATTTTTTTTATTATAATCAAGAGATCCACCTGAAGAGAGTCAGCAGACAAATCTTACAGATATGTCTTTTTTCCATTTATGCTCTATCATTGAGATATAAACATTAAATATCCTTAGTAAATAAGCAAATAATACAGGCTATCAGCTGGCAACTCCTAATATGGGAAAAGAGGATGAGAAGTTGTGGGATTCAAGATACAACATATGGAATTTTCTGTTGTATGGATTATAAGGAGAGAGAGAGAGAGAGAGAGAGAGAGAGAGAGAGAGAGAGAGAAACATAGTAATAAATCCAAGATTTTCTATCTAAAAGCTGGGAAGATGGTATGAGGAAAGCAACAGCAGTTCAATTTTAGAAATATTGAAATTGACATGTATTTTGGATATGCTGAAATTGGCATATGTATATAAATAATACACATATACACACAAATGGGGATAATCTGTGGGCAATTGGATATATTAGACTGGATTTTGAAGAGAGATACTTGGAGGTCTAAAATTTAAGGATAACCAGCATATGAATGCTTTTTAGAACCATAAGACTGGATTAGTTCACCAAATGAGTATAGATAGAAAACAAAAAGAGAATCGAGGATTAAAGCCATAAAATGAATAAATAGTTCCAATATAATATTAGATGGAACCTATAGTAGCAAGCAAATACCATAACAGCAAATACCTCTGAAACCAAACAGGATTTTTTTTAATTACCATTTAAGTTAGTAATCTTATGAAAATAAAATTCTTAAGCATTTATGCTATATAAATAAGCTTTTTAAAATAATTTTATTTAAACTGCCAGACCATGGACTAAAAACATTATCTTCTGATTTTTAACTTTCTCCCATATTCATGTCTCTTGGAATGATTGTATTTCAACATTTATTTCTTTATTTATTAGAATTATATATTACACAAGATAATACTTGGGTTTTCAAAGTGGTAATTGTTTCAAAGTAAACAAATTATGTATAATTTGTAGAGCTGTAAATAGTACTTGATCTCTATAATATTTAATGTGAGAATATTTCTACATAAATACATAAAAATGTATGTGAAATAATATAACCACTTAAAAATGATGTTGTTCCTTTTGAGATTAAACTTGTCCAACTTTGCACAGGCATTTTTTGCATTGTATTTATCAATATTTCAGCTATTTTCTGAGTGATCGAGCATTGCCTCAAGAATCTGACTTCAGAAAACTGAGAAAGTGTGGGTTTCAGAATATCATATTCTTTGATTTCTGTCAAAATATTTTGAAAGGAACATCTTAGTTGTACTTATCCTGATATGGTTCTGCGGGATAGTGTTCTTTGCTGAAGAATGATAATGGCTATTATTTATGTAATACTAATGGGAATATTAACTACTGTATTATATTTATCATATGGTTCTTAATAGAAATGAGGTTCAATAGGCAAGTATTTCTAAATTGATATGGCCAAGGAAGCAAAGTTATGCCACTTCTTGGTCTTGATTTTTCTGATAGATGGAACAAGAAAATACATTTTCATTTAATTAATTGATTTATTATTTTGCCTAATTCAATTTTAGTTGAGTGAATTTCTAACATAAATTTCCAATCCATGTTAAGAGACACATTGGAAATGAATTATAAAGCAATTATTTTCTGTTTATTTATGTGACCACTATTTAGAAATAATAGTTTGTATTAGGAAAAACAAAAAATTAACATAAAATGTTTCATAATTCAAACATTTTTTTGGAAATTGTGGTGTTTCCTCATGTAAGTTTTTTCATAATTATCTTCTTACTGTTATTTCTTTTTGTATGGTATAATCAAATCAACTTCAGAGTTTTCTAAATAAAAAAATACTACATGAAACCAAACATTGCCAAAAGCATCCTAAATTTCATGGAAATTATATAAGTATAAAAATAAATATTGTGTAGTCATTAAATAAAGTCAAAAGACTTTCAGTTTTGTTTTAAATTTTTAAAATACATCTATAATAGGGATTTTGTTCAGAAAAATATTAGATGTCAATGTACTACCCAGTAAAATAGATGATTTTTTTCATAGATATAATGTCTTATAAATAATAATCACTATTTATGTAACATTTTATAACTTACAGAGCATTTTCTATTAGTGATTAATATTCTATTTAAGATAAAATTAATTTTAAATAGCTATAGTTCTTTATTACTGAATATATGGGCAACTAAAATTGATTAGAAAAAAAACTCTTACACATTTAAATACATGGTTCAATTATTTTTTTCTTTTTCTTTTTTTAGTACTGGGGAATTGAACCAAGGGCATATAACCACTGAGCAACAACCCAAAGACTTTTTTATATTTTATTTAGAGACAGGGTCTCACTGAGTTGCTTAATGCATTGCTAAATTGCAGAGGCTAGCTTTGAACTCACAATCTTCCTGCCTCAGCTTCTCAATTTGCTGGGATTACAAGCATGCACCACTGCACCTGGCTCAATTTTTAATATTAGGATAAATACATTATTAACTGATTTCAGGATTCCCACACATTTTTCTTATATATTTTTGGTAATATATATTTGGAACTTTTATATATAGCATTTGTTACTATTATACACTGTAATTTTCATCATTTTAAATTTATAAATCTACAGGTGTGTGAAAGAGGTAAGAATTAATAACTTTGAGTATTCTAATCAATTTGTTATTGAAATCATTTATTTATTTTTCTTGACACCATAAAAACATTCAATTTATGAGTAAGTAAGCACATGTTTCTAAGACATTAAAATCAACACCTAAAATTTCTTTTAGGTTATTAGCTTTATAGTATTTAATAAGTCTGATGGAAATTTTTGTTTATCTGAATTTGTATGAATGGTATTTTAGTATACTGGCATAACCTAAAAATACAAAGACACAAAACCTATTTCATAAGGCTATATATATTTATAAAATAAAATTTCTTTCATTTTTCTAGAGGCATGTTTTCTGGAAGCATTTTGTTAAACCTTTGACATCTTGTTGTGTATGCTGCAGTCCAGCTGGGCAAAATAACCGGGAGGTGACAAGCAACTTGAAGGTTGAAGGGGGAACTGCTTTATTGAGCGGGAGCCCCTTTATTGTGGGACAGCAGAGGTATATATACCTAACTGATTACACACAGGTTGACTCAATTAACATCATCTAGATACAGCAGTCAGCCAATAAGGAATCCTCACCATCTTAATGGCTCACTGGCATTGCTTCACAAACCACTCCTCCTGGCAAACTGCCAGGCACCATCTTGACTTGATTTGCATCCCCAACATCTGTATCCTCATTCTGATCAAATGATCTTTATTCATAGTATATTAAGAAAGATAGAGTAATGAACAAGATTCAAAATTCCCCTCCCCCTATATTATATGCTTCTTTATTCACTGCTATCTGTACTGCTATTGAGAGTGAACCATTTGTGCACATTTCTATAACAACCCCTCCAATTATGCATTTATTTCCACCTGTTCTCACTCTGATATCAGCATTGTTCTCTCTCTTACACTTTCATGAAGTTTCATATTCCCAATAAGTCTACTTGGATTATACTAAAGAAATCATAAACCTCTCTCCACTACTTTGAGCACTCATACCATATAATTATTATTATTTATTGTTTATTGTTCATATTCATTCACTAGAATATAAGTTCCACATCTGCAGATGTTCCCTTTTTGTGCACTCATGCCTAGAGAAATATCTAGTAAATGTTGAACAAACATGTGTCAAATGGATGGAAAATAGACAAGAAGAGAGAATACAATTGACCATAATAATAACAAGAGAATGGAACAAATATGGGATTTTGATGGCAGGCATAGATGATACTACATTTTATATCTTTAACTATTTTTCTATGTTTAAAATCAAATATGAAATAATAATATCCATGTTTATGTCTATTTATGTTTATTTTGCTACAATGTCTTCTCACACTGTTGCATTGATTATTTTCTTCAGCTGCTTGAAATAATAAACATTTAAAGGTTTATCCAGGCATTGTATATAAGTTAGTGACATTTCTTGAACAAATATTAATCATATTGCTTATCCACATCTCAACCAGGTATCTTGTATCTGGAGGCAGAAATTAGCCTCATGTATCAAGAATTTTATTTTCTTATGAGTCTTGAGTTGTCATTATACTCTAGCAAAATCTCTGTACTATAAAAACAATAATTTATGTTGTAAGGGGAAGTTCTTCACATCTTTTAAGAATCTTCCTAATTTAATTATTTAAGAGTTTTCTTTTTTTCTAATCTGGATATAGTCACTATCATCACTGAGGCTCCAGAACAATTTTCCTCCTTTGTATTGACATTATTATATTTTTATTCTCATTATATTTATTTTTAAAATAGTGTACATCTGTAAGATATTACCAATTATTTGATAACAGATGTTTCCTACCTTTTATCAAAAATAGGACTTTAATAAATGTTTGTTTTAAAAAGGAATAAAGTAAACTATAATTGCGTGGTAAGGTGATTACCATGAGCTTTATTAATTAAAATGATGATGGTGGTCACCTGTTTTAGGCACCATTCCCTCAATCAATGGAGACAGCAATCTTATACAATTGCAATTCTGTGAAATGGAAGCACTGGATCCAATCAAACACTTGAAGGAAGATTTTTGTTCTGCCTTTTACAAGAGGAGAATCAGAAATGAACCTTATGATACTCTGGGCTTTGTTTCAGAATTTCAGTGTTTATTTGGTTGTTTCGGAAAAGCTTGATAAATCTTTTCCTGGGTTAGAAATCTTTAAAACCCTGTGTACTTTCAGAGTTTTTATACCATGGATAAGGTAGGATTTTTAAGAAAGTAACAGCATTTCAAATTCATTAAGCTCAAAAGTAGTTGAACTCTCAAAAAAAAAAAAACCACTTATACATTTGTTAAAACTAATTTGAAATCTTTGAAGTTAGTCAAAGAAAATTCTGAAGTGTTTTAAATTTATACTGCTTCATTTATTTGATTATTACCATTTTGATTTGTGTCTCTTTGTGTGTGTGTGTGTGTGTGTGTTTCTGCACTTCGAGTATGCATTAGAAAATTTTGCTTAGACTGTTACTTTGAAAATACTCAACTATATCCCTAACAGAAATGTTATACATAGGATGAGTCTGTGTATATGTTTTCAGCCTCAGTGATGATAGTGACTGTTTCCAGTTTAGAAAAGCAGCAAAGATCTTAAATAACACAGTTAGGAAGGCTCTTAAAAGATGTGAAGAACTTCTTCTTATATAATTTTTAAGCATAAATGGCCCATAAGCATTCACATACCAACTACAATTAGTGTTTAATTTTTGTTTGGTATGCTCAAGACTAAATATCACAAGTGTAGGAGTGGTCATGTTTTCTGTGAATTCTTTAATATTGTGGTCATGTATCATTGGAATTCTGAAACATTCCTGAACTGCATAAAAGCAATTATAAAAGACAGGACTTTATCATTAAGTTCTTCAAATTCTAAATATACGTTGAATTAAAAATTACCTCTCCCATTTCCTCTTCAAAAACTTTCAAATATTTTATCTTTGTATTTATTTTCTAAATAACTTTTGGTTTTCTTATTTTTTGTAACTATATATTTTCAAAACATAAAAGAGTTATAGGACTGAGAAAACAATGTCAATTTAGTTTTTTTTTATAAAAATTGAAAGAAAATAAGGAACTTTGTACTCTGCATGACAAACATGTTTTTTGGTAGTGTTATATATGCTAGGGATAAGAGTGAAAATGCATTAAGATGTCAAAAGCACCACTAGTTTTATATTTTACTTATGCATCTGTCCTAAAAATAATATTTTTGACATCTGAAAAAATATATTTGCTCTATGGCCATTAAAATGCTATGATTTTCAGGTGTAGACCAGTAGATTCCATTAGTTAAGGAAACATCACTGAAAATCCAGGGAAATTAAGGAAGCTAGGAAAGGTATCATATAACTGTTGTGGTGGAGAAGGGAAGGCTAAAAAAAAAAAAAAACATTAAAATATGGTTACTCATGAGTTAATCCTAAGACTCCTGAATGACAGAAGTCCATGAGAAACAAAACAAAAAGTACAGTCACTTATAAAAATGTAAACATATCTAGCCTTGAGCAATGTAAAATTCAGGATGGATACCTAATCAAATAATTGAATGTGCAAAGAATCAGGGAAATGTGACCCATAACAAAAGAAGAATCAATCAATTGAAACTAGCACAGCTAACAACAGAATTAGCAAACAAGAACACTTCTGTATGTACAAAAACTTAAGTGGAGATTTGAAAGATGTAAAACAATACCACTATGAACCTATACAAATTAAAACAATACTACATGAGATTAAAAATATCACCAATGGCGTTAATGGTAGATTTGAATTTATATTTTTAAACGTGAGGATATATGAATAAAATTATTCAAAAAGAAAGAGAAAGAAATGAATTGTTAAATATATGAAATAAGGTCACTTAAATGTCAATCATCTTCAAGTGGTTGATGCAAAAATAAATGTAACACCAGAAGCAGATAAAATAAATTTTTTTTAAAAAAATGAAATATTTCTAATTTTGATAAACACCAAAACTCAGGAAATCAAAAAGTTTTCAACAAAGCCAAATCCCAAGAAATATGAAGAAAAGTTCATCAGGCATAACATAAAACATTCAAACCAATATTAAATGGAATGTCTTTAAAAAGTTAGGGGGGGAACCTATTAGATACACATTAAATAAATTGATGATGAGATTTGTTGAAGAAAAAAAAGATTGCAAATATTATCCAAGCATTTTCTACATGGCATAACAAAAATAAAATGAAATGAAAATAAGCAAGTGGAAACCTTTCCATAAGGAAGCAAAAAATAAAGACAATTTCAAATAGCAAAACCTGAAAAAATTTATCACAAACAGTCCACACTACAAGAAATATTAATGGGAATCCTTTGGGCAAAAAATATATCCACACCTTTCTATTCACATGAAGGAATGCAGAGCACAAAAACTGTCAACTGCAAGGAAATTACATAAGAAGTTTCTTAGGTCAATCTCTATAAAATATAGGTGCTATTTAAACAAAATAATAAAATTGTCTTAACATAGGCAGACATTAAAGACATGACAAAAATAGCAGAAAGTCGGAAGGAAAAGCTTTAACTTTAAAAAGCCATCCTGAGGATTTTAGTAGTAGTAGTAGTAGTAGTAGTATGATTATCATTATTATCATTTATGTTAAAGGGCACATTACCTTTAAAGAGACCAGTTACATGTAAATTCTGTAAGCTTCAAGAGGGAAAAGGTGGGAAGTGATGTGATGTTGGAACACAACCTATGTTGGCTGACTCTGTGGTAAGGGAAAGAGGTCCAGGTGCCAAGAGTTCAAGAGGCCACCAGAAAATGGGAAAGGGAACAGATTCTCCCTGAGATCTTCCAGAAGGGAAAACAACTCTGATGAACTCTTGGTTTGTCAAAGTAAGACCTCTGTCAGACTTCTGACCAGCAGGAGTGTAAGATTTTCTTTACGTTGTTTAAGCCACTAAGTTTGCAATAATAAGTTACAATAGGAAACTATATAGATGATTAAAAAGAAAAATAAAATGGAATCATAAAAGAATCATTTGATTAATCCTATAGAAAGAATAAAATGAAGAAAGGAGGAGAAAAGAAGCGGAAAACAGAAAAGAAATAGAAAAAACAATAGGTCAAGTTCTGGGGATATAGCTCAGTCGGTAGAGTGCTTGTGCCTTGCATGCACAAGGGCCTCAGTTAATCCCAGCAACACACACACACACACACACACACACACACACACACACACACGTCAAAACCCAATTTTGTCAATAATCATATTAATGTAGACGTATATTGCATGAAATGTAAGAAAGATAATATACTTACTGCAAAAAACTCATTTTCATATATGACAATGTAAACATTACCATTAAACAGATGAAAAACGACACACTGTGCTAATGCTAAGAAGGAAATTTCATGATGAAAAGGGGAACAATTAATAAAGGGGACATCAAAAAAGCAGCCATCCAAAAAATAAAAGGAAAACTTATAGAAGTGCAAGGTAAAATAGACAAATCCAAAATTATAATGAAGATTTCCATAATTCTTTCTCAATAATGGATACAGAAAGTAGAAGAAAAACAGGAAGTATATTATCTGCTTCCAAAGATTCCATCAGCTACCTTTGTGTAAATCATGCCCCAAACACTCTCCTAACAACAGCAGAATAGCATTGTTTGATCAATGTATATGGAACTTTTACCAATTTATACCATATTTTGAACCTTAAAAAGACTCAAAACATTCTCTGGCCATATTTTAGTATCTAATTCTGCATGATAAATTGCTACCTAACTTAGTAGGTTAGCTAACAACTTTTATTTTCTCAGTTTTTGCAGTCAGCTCTTTAGTTTCTCTCCCAGACCACAATAAAGGCATCAGCTAGTATTGATGTCATTTCAAGAATAGAATGAGGAAGGATCTGTTTCCAAACTCCCTCTGAGGCTGTTCGAAAATTAATTTGGAAATTAAAAACATCTAGAATAGACAAAATGACTTAGAAAAAGCAAGTTGGATTAACACTAATTAAAAACATATTATAAAGCTACCTAACTTATCACATTTTTTGTGGCTTTAACTTGATACCACAGCCTGAATGATTTGAAAGGAATAGAATTTTATTTAGCCTGCTGTTCTTCAGACTGGGAAGTCCAAGAGCATGGCTCCAGCATCTGCTCAGTATCTCCTGATGGCCTTATATGGGTAAGGCATGGCAGAGGGCATCTCATGGCAGGACAGAGCACATAAAAGAGACAGAGCCAAAGGGGCATTTAAAACAGACCTACTCTTGAGATAATCCAATAAGTCATTATCACATTTATCCCTTCAACCATGTGAACAGAGCACTGATGAACTAATAACCTCTTTAAATGTCCTGTCTCCTCTCACCATTCATGATGAGGATTAAATTTCATTGTGAATTTTGCTGGGGACATTAGAATCTTAGCAATTTCATACCAAAATCAGTATAGTATTTGAATTAAGGGAAATATGTACATCAAGGGAAGAGAATGCAGACTCCAAAATAGGACTACATATATATGAACAACTGATTTTTTTAAAAGGTGCAGAAAGTAGAGATCTGTTAGTCTTTTCAAAAAAAGCTGCTGCAAAAGAGTAGTAATAATAATAATAACAATAAAAATCTGAAACATTCAGGAATAATTATAGAAAAACCGAAGACATGTTTTGCTTCTATGAACCATCTTGAGCTCAAACACTCTTTGGAATTAACAGTCTGCCTTTGGGTTCACACTCAGGTTTTGGTCTTCTCTAGTCCTTTCTTTTTCTACTTTGCTTCTCTCAGATGTCTTTTCTCAGTTTATAAAAGTCTAACTATAGCATTACTATATTGATATTTTATAACTAATTCATATTAATGTGTTTTTTGTCTTATTGAATTTAAAAATCTATTCCCAGCATTGATAATCATAAAAATAGGAGAATTCTGTAACTTTGGACCCTCTCTTTTCGATAATTCCTATTATTTATCTATTTACTTTTTAATTTAAAAGAAACAAAAGTCTTTGGAAATTATGGGGTACAAGATAGTTTTATGAGTTATCCTACTAATCTAAAACCTTTAATTGGAAATGTCCCTAACTGAAACTATGAGTATGATATTAAATAATTTCTTTCTCTACATTTTGTCATTTCTTGGCAATTGTTAAGGGTTTTGCATTCTATGCCTTTGTAATACTTTAATAAAATTTTGATTAAAAAAATAGATGTTTAAAATTCCTGTGGCTTAGACATGTGGTATCATGGTGCTCTGTAAAAAAATCACAAATAGAAATTGGGTCTGTGGAGTTCTATCTCAATTATTTCAAAATGTTTCAGTTTAAATGACAAATAGGTCATTATAACAACAAGTGGTCTAGTCCTATTATTTGGATGTAAACATCTGTTATGGCTTTAATATTTTAAATTTTCATAGTTAGAACCAATATTTTCTTTCAAAAATATGAAAAAAATAATTTGCTTTGAGAATAAAGAATGGAAGTGGAAGAATAATTTAGTCATTTCAAATGCAAATTTACATGCATGTAATCTTCATTTGCATGCATGCACTTCCAAATTGACTTTATATATTTGATGAGGATGACAAAAAATCATTTGCTATAGAAAAGCATCTGCTACACATATATAGGGATATTATTCAACTCAAACAAAAATTTACTACATGCATCACATTGACATAATAGAGACTGTAAAACAACAAATAATGAAATATTATCCAGTGTACTACAATGGTTTGAGATACTTACTATGATAAATGTAGCCATGTAAAAAACTTTTCACTCATCTTTTA
Source organism: Urocitellus parryii (assembly GCF_045843805.1). NCBI lineage: Eukaryota > Metazoa > Chordata > Mammalia > Rodentia > Sciuridae > Urocitellus > Urocitellus parryii. The sequence continues at coordinate 58,827,876 of NC_135538.1, read as the reverse complement.
TGATCTAAATTTACATACTTTTCACATGTATTTTACTTGTCATACTGCACTTTTAAAATTAGAACAGGCATGAAAGTGAGGTATTTTTGTTGTTTTGGCAAAACTATGTCTTAGATTTTTGATAGGCATTCTTTATTAACTCTTTACTATTTAAGTCTAAATATCTTACTTTCTGCAATTATATGTTCTGTAAATGTGTGCTTAATTAGCAAATAGCAACAACTTATTCAAACCTAACATTATGTGACGTGTAAGGAGATATTGAAACAAACTTAAATAAAAAAAAAAGAAGAAGAAGTAAATAAACATGCAATGATACCTAGAAAGTGAAGTCGTTATTTCTGAGTGGTGAAATTATTACTTTCAAATCTTTTTAAAATTATTTTCCAAATTATTTAAAATGAACATATCTGCATTTTATCACAGAGAGAAATGTTTGGTTTTAAATTTATTCTTCTGCCTGAGTTATTGATAACTAAGCATGGATAATTTGTGCAAATACTTATAATAAACAATACATATGTGCAGATTTAAAAGTTAAAATGTTTTAACTTTGAAATGTAGGAAAGGACACACCTATATTCTGAACTGAGTAAAAATACCCCTATTTAACATAAATATCTGTTAAGGGAAGGTATCACTGAAAGAAGAATTGATATAAGAAAGTAGATGCTAAATAAAAAATGCAACTCACTATTTTAATTTGTTTTCAACTTTAGGCAAATACTGCTGTTTTTCTACGTGAAACAACATGGAGCCACAGAATTAGCCTGAGAGAGAATATTCTGTGTTTAACTCGACCCCATATTATATGTGTCAGTGAGGTGTGGAGCAGCACCTAGATTCCTCTTTAAAGAAGAACTTGTCACATCAAGTGGTTTTTTTATTAATTAGGGTTTAACTCAGGAACAAAGAATCTTCTCATCCAACACCATGTTTTCTCTAGAGAGGTTTATATCCAGTGATGGATTGGCACAGTCTATTCCAATGTCAGACAATGCTGACAGGATGTTTCCCACCAGAGGTCAAGGTTTTTCAGGCCGGCATCAGTCTGACCCTGCCCTCTGGCCAATGCAGTTTTCCTTCTCATCCTAATTAGTACTCAGTATGACAAATATGTCTGAACACACAAACTAGTGCCTATAATTCCCAGGAGTGATGAAAGAAAAAAACGTAATATCTTTCTAGTCTGCTGAGAGAAACTTTGGTTGATGCTGAATGGACACACAGATACCCTGACATAAGGTGGTATGCATTTATCAGTCTCAGAGATGAGAAATTGGCATCCCATAGCTTCACAAAGGAATGGGTTAGCTCAAGCCATTGATCAAATATTTGGAAAACACAAAGAAAATAGTAAAAATAGGCTGTAATGACTATTAATAGACACCAATAATATCCTGGAAAAGGTAATGAGAAGCTGAAGAGGATAAACAGACAGCTGAAAAACAAATGTGAAAACGGAGGGTCTGCTGAGAACCATATAAATTGACTTTTATACCACAACCTCACGGTGGACAAGGCTGAGGCCAGATGTAGCACTTACTATAGCGGTTGAGGTCCAGAAAAAAATTAAACCCCCAACCAAATCAAGTTTGCTTTGTGAATATCAGGGCCATTTTGGAGAAACACAAATGCTACATCCTTTGATATATCTGCAGTTTTTAGTCTGTAGAAGCTACCTGTCTGTCCTATTAAGAGTTAATATTGCCTGCTTGTTTAAATTGATGCAGAGGCTCCTTTTCTATAAGACAACTGCTCCAAACAGTTTGACAGGTCCTCAAATTGTCAAAAGTACAGTTACCATATGACTCAGAAATTCTAGTCCTAGGATTAATCCCCAGAGAACTGAAAACATTTGTTCATGCAAAAGATTGTGCACTAATAACACACTAGCAGTGACCATAATAGCTAAAAAGTGGAAACTTGCCAAATGAAGGGATAAAATATGACATACACCTTTTCTTTAAGCATCTTCATTTGTTTTCTTGTTTTTATTATTGTTCAAAACATCACAAAGCTCTTGACATATCATATTTCATACATTAGATTCAAGTGGGTTATGAACTCCCATTTTTACCCCAAATACAGATTGCAGAATCACATCGGTTACACATCCACATTTTTACATAATGCCCTATTAGTGACTGTTATATTCTGCTACCTTTCCTATCCTCAACTATCCCCCCTCCCCTCCCCTCCCATCTTCTCTCTCTACCCCATCTACTGTAATTCATTTCTCTCCTTGTTTATTTTCCCATTCCCCTCACAACCTCTTATATGTAATTTTGTATAACAATGATGGTCTCCTTCCATTTCCATGCAATTTCCCTTTTCTCTCCCTTTCCCTCCCACCTCATGTCTCTGTTTAATGTTAATCTTTTCCTCCTGCTCTTCCTCCCTGCTCTGTTCTTAGTTGCTCTCATTATATCAAAGAAGACATTTGGCATTTGTTTTTTAGGGATTGGCTAGCTTCACTTAGCATAATCTGCTCTAGTGCCATCCATTTCCCTGCAGATTCCATGATTTTGTCATTTTTTTAGTGCTGCGTAATACTCCATGGTGTATAAATGCCACATTTTTTTATCCATTCATCTATTGAAGGGCATCTGGGTTGGTTCCACAGTCTAGCTATTGTTAATTGTGCTGCTATGAACATTGATGTGGCAGTATCCCTGTAGTATGCTCTTTTAAGGTCTTCAGGGAATAGTCCGAGAAGCTCCATAGCTGGGTCAAATGGTGGATCCATTCCCAGCTTTCCCAGGAATCTCCATTCTGCTTTCCAAATTGGCAGCACCAATTTGCAGTCCCACCAGCAATGTACAAGAGTACCCTTTTCCCCACATCCTCGCCAGCACTTGTTGTTGTTTGACTTCCTAATGGTTGCCAATCTTACTGGAGTGAGATGGTATCTTAGGGTGGTTTTGATTTGCATTTCTCTGACTGCTAGAGATGGTGAGCATTTTTTCATGTACTTGTTGATTGATCGTATGTCCTCCTTTGAGAAGTGTCTGTTCAGGTCCTTGGCCCATTTGTTGATTGGGTTATTTGTTAACTTATTGTCTAATTTTTTGAGTTCTTTGTATACTCTGGATATTAGGGCTCTATCTGAAGTTTGAGGAGTAAAAATTTGTTCCCATGATGTAGGCTCCCTGTTTACCTCTCTTATTGTTTCTCTTGCTGAGAAAAACCTTTTTTTTCTTCTGCTGCAAAACAGTCCTCTCTTCATTTGTATTTTCTTCATCCTAGCCCTAGAATCTGTCGTTTCTCTAAGGAGATCTGTCTCCTTGTTTTGGAGAATGATATTGAGAAACAAAGGCCTGATACTAGGTGTATCACTGTCTCTGGGATCTATGTGCAGAGGAGTAAGAGAACTTTGTCAGCTGCTGCTCCTTACAGATCAAGCCTTTAGTTCTTTGTATGAGAGGGAAAGAATATGGTTTGAGTTTCTTATTCTTCTTAGAATACTCATAATCCTTTCTTCCAGGTTTGTAGCCCAAAAGACACTTCCTGGTATTCTTTTTGTTAAAGGTGCTAGATAAACTGCTTTATTT